>NC_060207.1:141157500-141457500 GCF_021130785.1 Homalodisca vitripennis
GCCATTAGTAAAAATAGGACATATGTGA
This sequence comes from Homalodisca vitripennis, assembly GCF_021130785.1. NCBI lineage: Eukaryota > Metazoa > Arthropoda > Insecta > Hemiptera > Cicadellidae > Homalodisca > Homalodisca vitripennis. The sequence continues at coordinate 141,157,529 of NC_060207.1, forward strand.
TAATTACAAGACTGTATCAGTATATCGTATAAATACTTGTAAACAAAGAGAGCAATATAATTTGTATTAATATCTTAGTTTAATAAATATGTACAAAATATATCTCTGAAAAAAAAAAGAAAATAGGCTACAAATCCGGATATGTTATACATTTTCTAGTGTGCATTTGTAAATTTAACTTACATGAAACAGTGGCTTCAAGAGGCTTTTCAATTTGCCCTCTGTACTGTTTATCAAGGTAGCCTCTGCTTCGTCCACCATGGGTTCTAATGCTTCAACATCCTGCAGTACTCTCTTGGACATTTCATCCAGCTTGTGTATGCGCTGGCAGAGAGAGTTCAGGTTACACCTGGCCGCAGTGAAGTCGACCGATCCAAACTTCTCTCGTTCTGCTTGCAACTATCAACACCACACAGCAGATAACGCATGAGCTACTGTCACCCAATGAGTTAACTTTACTGTATATGTATTCAATATCGAATGGTGGACTACGTTTCACACAAGAAACCTAAATCTAAACAAACACATAATATCATCATGCACTATTGCACCAATAGTCCTACAATGTTGTTGGGTCTCATAAACGTCAGTAACTGGTGATCGTGGAGACTTACACTTCTTTGTTATGCTGTCAGTTGTAAATGAGATAATGTTACCCTGGTATTTGTAACCAGTGGTGCAGTGAGTGTGTGGTTAAAATATTTTTTTTACTGATTCATTTGCAAATATTTTCAAAAGCAGAATCAACAAATAAAAATTAGAATTCCCCATTGTTGTGGACATGGCAAAAAGAAAATTGAACAAAATAAATACTATATATGCAAATAAATAAATTATAATTACATGAATTAGCTATGGGCATACCATTAAAGTAAAATAAATACAATTTTGTCTGCTCCATGAATTTTGCATGTCCTAAAGCATTATAACTAAAATAAAAAATGAAAATGAAAGCATTATAACAGTTTAGTAAATAATGAAATTGTGTGTGTGTGTGTGTGTGTGTGTGTGTGTGTGTGTGTGCGCGCACATTATTTTGCAAATACACTTGGTGAAAGCCATGTAATTAGCTGTAAAGATAGATATTAGTAACCAGAATTAATGTTCTGTTGTTGAATGATAAGTTTATAACTAAATATAATTCTTGATTAATCTACATCTTCAAAATAGAAACCTAATTTCTCCACTTCCTGAGTTTTTTTTGAATCCAAATGTAACACCTACTTCAATTTTTTTAAATTATTGTATACAATTTTTATTCTTTGGAAAAGTAGATGCGAAGTTTGTTATCAGAGAGTAACAAATAGTTTTAGTAACTGAGTGTCTCAATTTCAGCCCCACATAAGAATAGTAATTAAAACATGCAAAATGCCCACAATTATTTGGGAACAAAAATGGATTAATTAGTTTTTCCACAGAATGTAAACAAGTTATTTCACAGAAACACACTTATGAAGGAAGGATGCAAGAGGGAAGTGACATTTCTCTTTGTACAGCAGACTAATAAATCCCCTCTTTGTTTAGTTTATTACTGACAATATATCATTTGAAAGGATAATAGGATTTTGAACAAGTACCAGTATATGCTACAAAGATAGAACACTATATTTTGAGGATTAGAATGTATACTCTTCTTCAGATAAAAAAAAGTAAAAACAAGGTTTAAGCATGTATAACAAATTAAGACTAAAATGTGTAGCGGTGAACTTGTCAGAGTCTAACATGACAAGAACAAAACAAGTTGCATGTCAAAAAAAACCAAGCATATGAGTACCTGCAGTCCCGACTTGTGAGAATGAATCCAAACAATACCACAGCACAGAACGAAGAAAAACACAACACATTTCATGTACTAGGAAAAGTATTAAAGCACTGAATGCAAAGAAAAGAACATAAAGACAATACGAGATAGGGATAGTGGATAAGTGTAAAATTGCTTAACATTGCTGGTTTGAAAATCATCATATGAAGTGGGATGAAGCCAACATAAATTAAATATACCGTGAATAGAATTTAAAAAAATGTTAGTGAGGTTTAGTACATAAAATTAGCAGACTAAGTCAATCTTCTGTTGAAGTTAAGCCACTTTAGCTACCAATATTAAAAATTGAATTAAGTAGGAAACATAACAAAACTGTTTAAATCAAACAAACCTCGGCCAATAAAATTCACACACACACTATGACTTTAAGATCTAGAACAAAAATGTACGACTGAAGTTGGCAGTCATTTATTGGTTTTTTTAATATAAAACTTGTTCTGCTGTCAAATTTAAACTCTGGAGAGTTAATTAGTTATCTCACACTTTAGTCTTAACATTTTTTTTTTAACTTATGCTTATTTCTTAAGTTTTTTGACACCTGAAGAAGCGGATAGATTCTAATTATTGACAGTCTTCTACCTTTGTAACATATAACAATGTCAAATGTCTGAAATCCTAATTCTTTCAAATAATCCCTAATATGAACGTCTAATAAACATTAGCTCTACGGCTCAGGGCAACTTGAGATAACATCTGCTAATATCAATTTCAAAATTATATCTCCTATTTCTATTGGTACAAAATAAATTGTAAAACATACCTCATTTTGTGAGTACATAGCAAGCAAAGGTTAAGCACTTACATGTTTTTTCACACGTTAAGGATGTATTGGTCTACTACATTCATGTATCCAGCAACACATCCAGGGTAAAAATAATGAATACACATTGAGTTAGTAGGTTTGGCTACTAAATTAAATTTTGACAGCTTTTGGCTATAGACTGAGTCTGTGTTACTAGAAGTACAGTTCAAATCCTGTACAGACAGGTGCACTCTTATCAGTACTGTCCATCTTGTAAAGTATTAATTTTCTGACTTATTCTTTCTATTAAGTTCCCTACCCAGATTAATTTTCTTTGGAGAATGGATAGAGTATGGCTACAAGGACTAGCATTTCCTCTAATTAAAAATCCCTTTCCTTTTTAGTAAAAGGAAAAACAGAAGATTCAAATCAACTAACCATCTTTATTCCACTTTCCAGTTCTTCCAAACGAGTGAGTGTATCTTCAATTGATTCATTTAGAGAGCGCATCTGAAAGAATAAAATCATATTAAACACAAGTGATATAGTATATACTGTAACAGTAAGGGGAGTAACATCTTAGTTCTATTGTATATTTTCATTAAAAACCTTATAATATGATTGGCTTTGGCCACCAGAAGGTTTAATAACTTGACAAATAAGTTAATTAGACAAAATCTGTAAACATGGCTGAAGAGGATGGACTATGAAAGGTGTTTTTATGTAAGGGCCATGTAAAAATAAAAACTAATGGCATTAGCATCATAAACTTTAAAAATCTGCTGATGAATATCTGTAGTAGACAGGTTTCTTGCTGATTCAATAATCATGAACATTTAAAAAGCACAGAACAGATTTTACGGCTTAGCTACAGAAATGCAACTGAGCACAGCTGTTCTCAATGAATGCTGGGTCACAACGTAATAGTTTGTTGCAGTACCAGCACAGAGTAAGTACAAATAAATAGCACTAGCTACTCCTGTATACAAAAAAACGGCCCTTACTTGACACTGTATATAAACTTTAGTTACGTCCGCAACAGGTTTAAAACTATTTATTTGAAGGTGCCAAATGTTTAGCATTGGCCTTATAGATACACTCTAAGTATGTATGCTTTGTGAATTGCATAATAGTTTGAACAAAGGCTTTGTAATTTTTAACCACAGAGTTTAAAATTAAATCATTATGGAGAATGACCTGTAAAACCACCAATTCAAGATCCGTTCACCAATATTTTAAATGTGTCAACACTGGGTTGAGGCAGAAATTAAAGTACGTTTTTAATTTGAGCTATTCTAATCCCAGTGGAATCCAGTCTGAGTACTGAAAAGACAAATGTTATCACTCACATCTTATGAACAAAGTAACTAATGTTCAAAAGTAACGTATCACTAAACCACCATCCGCTGTATATCAAGTACAAGATATATACTGTATATTGATACGTGCACCCTGTTTATTACAAATTCATTCTCATATATACTGTGTGTGTATATATATATATACACACACATACAGACACGTGCACATGCATGCACAAACACACGATACAAACTAATTAGCAATTTTCATAATAGTTCCAACAGTACCTTTTGCAACAAAATCCGCCAATGCATAAGTAAACATGATCACTTTACACCTGTATGTATGCTTGCACAAGCCAGCAGTAACATATATTTTGTCAGTTGTAAGGCATAAGCTGTTTTGCATCAGTTATAACAAATGTACAAGATGCTAACTATTTTTATATTAATTCCAACGATACTTCCTCAACGAAATCCATCAACGTATATAATTGAGCACAACCACTTTAAGGGTACGCTTGCACAAACTGGGAGCAAAATTGGCTAAATGATACATTTATAGAACTATGTTTATAGGACATTCTTTGTTTGGAACAATGAGTACTATCAGACACAGAAATTTGTGATACACTTTTGGGAATACCCTGTATATACAAAAATGGAATGGTAAACAGTCAAACATTGACATGTTTTGTCACATTTCAAGTGTTCAGCATCGCTACATTCATCAAATTGATAACAACCAATTTAAACAAATTCTACATTTACAGCCAAATATAAGTTCACCTGTAATGAACTTAGTCTGAATATTTCTTTTTGAGACTATCTAACACTATTTACTGTCAACTTCATTACATTACAACCTATTTAATATGGTCGATATCCGCTAAGTAATAAGTAAAAGTGTTGGAAATTGTCCAGACACTTTAAAACTTAATGCCATTTGACTGCTAAACCATGAACAATAAACAATAAAATTGCAAGAATAATTTTGTATAGCCTGTCTGATTGTAAATGCAAAAAACAAAAGTTTTACAATGCGACTATCAGTTAGACTACAATAGGTTGGTGAAATCCAGTAGAGTTCTCAGATAAAAGTGTTTGGTAATATTTACTATACCCATGTTACCTAAAATAATCCAAAACCTCTTTTAAGAATTTCTTCAAATAATATACTTTCATTTCCAGAAAGAATTTTGTAGGGGGTAAAACAAAGTGTTGTACCGTACATAATTGTATTCAGAATAAAATACAGTAAAAAAATAGAAATTGGGTTCATTCATGATTTGGATGTATTCTACGTGCCCCAAAATTAAAACTTTTTCTAAAATCAGTTTTCTTTTTTTATTTTCTGCAAGCCATAGAATACGCTTAAAGCCTCCAATTTAAAAATCCAAAATATAAATACGGGTTGTTATACTGATCAAGAAAATGCCTACTTATAATACAGAAAGAAAAAATGTAAAAGTAGAAAGATCAGAATCCACCTGACTTGAACAGCAACAGCTGTAAATATTGCATAGCATATCAGACATCTTTAGCTTATAGTGGCCAGTAAATATAAAGAAAGGTTGTATTTATAAAAGCAAGTACATCAAAGGAAAGTGCGGAATCTGCGGTTTACAATATTATTTTTATTACAATTTAAATTAAGGTTGTTTGAAAGATGACAAAATTAGCAGTTGATGTTTAATGCGTAGAAAATTACAACTCTGCCAGTTCACAGTGGGAAAAAATTACGACTGCCAGTTACAGGGTTAAGCATTCTCCTCTTGAGAAAACGGTAGCTACAGTAGAACCCCTCATATCCGGCCTCGGTTTTACCGCACCTCGGTTTATCCGGCTACTTTCCGGAAGCCAATATCGAAATTTATTTACCACGGCTTGCAGACGCGCAGTTGCACGCACTAGTCTCCCACGACTCTTGCGTTATTTTGGTGTATCTATTTGTTTACATTTTCCTGTGTTGTCCTCAGTTGAGCTAATAGGTTTAACCTGTAAACAGTGTGTTGATTATTTCCAGTGCGGTTAGTACAGTACAGTACAATTGTTTTGTTTCGTCAAGTGTTGTGTACTGTAGGTTGGTTTATCCGGCCGAATCGTTATCCGGCCAGGGGCTCGGTCCCGTGGTGGCCGGATATGAGGGGTTCTACTGTATAAGATAAAAGGCCGGAGCGGCAAATCACGAATTTGACGTTATCAACGTATTCTGCTCACCCTCCTGAACAAAAAATATATATAGTATTAGGGGGTGCAAATGACAAATAACATGATTTTAGGGGATATATTCATAAGTAGTGAAGTTTCTAATGTTTTAATGTTCAGTTTGTGTGTTGTGTCTGGATAATCTGTTTACTTGATTATTATCTGCGGCCGGGACTGATAGTAGCCTGATAACGTATCTGTTATCTGAGTTCTCCAGGGCATGAGTCAGTGCTTCCCAAGATATCGTGTTCAGTAGGTGAATCAACCATCCACTAGTTCGACCAACCCTGGTGAATTGTGTGTGTCGGAGTGTTTAGTAGGGCACGTAAAGAGTTTACGTTTTAACCGAAACGAAATTATTTCCTTTTTAATTGAACATGGAATTTTTAATAATGAGTGTATTTGTTCGTCGTGCGGTCGCGTGTTGTTTTTAAACCGGGAGACTTTGTTGTTTTGTTGCAATAGGAAAATTAGAAAAAGTACGTTAGTAAAAAAAAAGTTTTAAATGTTGCAATTTTAAAAATTCTACTTTTTGTTCCTGCTGCTCAGCTATATCCGCCAACACACTAATGGTAAGCGTTCTCTGTTAATATCCATCTATATATTTATGTTAGAGTTTTTCATGATTTCTTAACTTTTTTCACTTTACATAATTGCCTTTGCATTACATTTCAATTTATATTTCTGATCAGCCCCTCTAGAATTTTATATTTTACTGATATGTACTATCTCGAGGGATGTCTTTCTTTCATTGACATCAGCGCGGGGCAGCACCGAAAGCCCGCGCTGATGGCCGGAGGCACTCATTTCATTTCGATAACAAGTAATTAATTTGTAGCTCGAAATTAAGAAAAACATTGTTAATTTGGATCAAAATATTGCTCATTTCAGTATTATTTTTCATTTACGTTTGCAAAGATGGCGGCGCATCCGATGACGTCATCACGAGGTTGAATCATGGTCACAAAAGGTCACGTGACGCTCGACGTGGATGTAGAACATGGAAATATTACTCCGCGCGTGAATAGTTCTTTAATTTTGTATGTTCTAGAACTTCGTTATTTCTCATTTCCACCCCATCAAACCTTATACTTTTTTTGTTCTATAGGACGATTCCAGTACTTTGGGATTAAACCGACCACACCTAGACATGAATCGTTATTCGACATTTTGCTTTTACTGATTACTAGATTAGCGTAGAACAATATTTCGTCAATATAAAACAGGAATTGTCTTATCGCAAACCCCTCCCCATCCTCAGACTGAGGTCAAAGTCGAGCGGTCTAGTAGATAACGTGATTGCAGAGTCTCGCCGCCCGTTCAACTGGTGCGTCGCTTTGTTGTAGGCCTACTTCCGTGTTTACCTCTACATTTCTCCTAACACAAAAATTCAACAACAACAAACATTACCAAACTAAAACTAAACTCTTTATTGAAAAAACACTCAAAACTTGTTTTTATTCTTGATCACATTCCGCCACCCAAAATGCGAGTGCCTCCGGCCATCAGCGCGGGCTTCGACAGCACCTTCGGTGCTGCCCCGCGCTGATGTCGACGAAAGAAAAACATCCCTCGAGATAGTACCTATCAGTAAAATATCAAATTCTAGAGGGGCTGATCAGAAATATAAATTGAATTGTAATGGAAAGGCAATTATGTAAAGTGCAAATCATGTGATGCCGCGCGGCCTGCCGTAATCGGGATTCTCGAAAAAGATAAGATAACAGCGACAACAATACCGATCACAATACCTGGAAATGCTTGTAAGTTTGTAATTTTGTAATTAAAGAGTTGTTTTTTCGTTCTATCATGTTTATTTCTATAAATTTATATTTTTGTGTTCTTCATACTGGTGTGGTCGGTATAATCCCAAAGTACCCGATTCCAATAAATTAATAACGCAAAACTCGTATTTTTCCGCTCCGGCCGTTAATATGATAATTACCGAGAAAACATCTAGGCTATTACTTTAATCCAAACATTTACCAAAGTGTTCTGTGAGTCAAAAGGTGAACCATCACACAGTGAACTTACCTAATAACTACAGCTAACTCAACAACTAAGTGGATTCAGTTTGGACCAAGATCGGGGTAATTGTTCTTTTCATGGATAGAATCTAAGGGCAGTTTCATGTTGGTAATTATTGGTAAGGGTGAATCTGTTCAGCAAGAAAGTACTATGAAATAATATGTTTGAAACATTTTTAATATGCTATAACTAGGCCCTACATTATTTTAAATATTTTATGCAGACCAATAGGCTACTGAACTGTTTTAATTGCAAGGTACCACTTACCTAAACAAAAAACATCAATGTAGGCTTAGGCTATCTTCAAAACTAGTCTAAATCTTACCTCTTTTACATTATCCACTTTTAAATAAGCTGCATAAGAATCAGCTAAATTTTTGGTAGTTTCTACGTTATCCATACTAGACAAAAATTACACTAGTTTTCAAAATGAATTGTTTAGGTTATGTTTTGAAATTCTCGTAACTCACATAACCTAACAAAATAAACTTCACTGCTTAACAGGACATCCCTTAAATTAATATAAATGATTCTTATTTTCAGGATGTTAAAAACAAATGAGATATTGCGATTTCCTCAACTTTAAATTTTTAGGATAACTAATTAATTAGTGAGTGACATAAAAAAACAAAAACATAGCTTTGGTGCAAAAGTTGCCCAGCTGATAATTGGCGCAGCCTGGCGGTCAGCAAGCACAACGCCACTCCCGACAACTTGTCATTGTTAACTTTATGCTCTTTAGTGTTTTACTATATTTTAGTATGTCCATTTCATGTGAAAATGTCTTCGTCACGAGGTGATTTATGTAGTGCAATTAACAGTAAAAATCAAAAATCATAGGAAGAAATCGCCAGACTTGTCTTTTTTTAGAATACCAAAAGATGTCGAACAACCTACGAAATGGAATTTCCTACCAGTTTGAAATTAACATATTCCGATGAAAACTCTACACAAATTTATCCCAATCCCGAGCATGAACATAATGTTACCGAAGTAGAACGCTTAAAACACAAAGTAAAATCACTTAGAAATTCTTGCAAAAACAAAAGTGAAGAAATTCGTAGATTAAATTAAAAACGCAAAGAGCTCAAAAAGTAAAGTACACAAAAGAAAACAAATGCAATTAATTGCTCACAGAAACCAATTTAAAATATGATGTCCCATTATTTATATAAGGGGATGTTAAATGTGGTTATGAGTTAGGTAAAGTTGCCAGTCACATAATAACTGTAATGGCGACAGATGGAATGAGCAAATTAAAACGTATACAATAAATATATATTTTCAATATGCCACAAGGATACACATTTTTGAGTAAATCTGTACATTTACCATTAGTTTCTATATTGCAGAAATTTGTTGAAGAGATCAAATTCAAATGTGGCGTTATTATTATTAAATGAAATAGTTAAGAATATATACCAGATCATGAAACAATTGTTAACTTATATATAGACGAAACTGCACTAATGGAGAATTTTCCATAAAATCCTAATCGAGATAAATAAGAAATATCGAGTAATAGACTTCTTCTATTATTGTATCTGCTACCCCCCGTACTTTTTACGTAAAGCAAAATTCAGAATGTTGGATTTTAAAGAATTTGTACTTAGATTGAGGCTGTAGAAATATTGGATACAATTGTCGATTTAAAAAAAGCGGTTTGTTCCAAAACTGATTTCTAAATTTCTTGAAACAGAGTCGTGTTATTAGCATATTGTTCGGTTCTACCATGTGGCAGTGATGATTGTATCTTATTTGCATAAAGCAAAGAGAATTGAGCTGAGTGGATCCTTATGGGACCCAACAACACATTTTCATAGAACTGGCAATATGATTTGAGATTTGAACAGCTTAAGTTCTTTGACTTAGAAATCGAAAAAGATTTTGATAGGAGTAATCTATATATATATATAAAAAGAAAGTCGTGTTAGTTACACTATTTATAAGTCAAAAACGGCTGATCCGATTTGGCTGAAAATTGGTAGGGAGGTAGCTAAGAACTGGGAGAAACACATAGGATACTTTTGACGTGACAACGTCTTAAATTAGGTTGCGGCTCGGAGTCACTCATGAAAAAGTGTAACGCCCGGTAACGTTACGATGCCCGTCCAGTGGGTCCGCCGCACGGGATCCGCACGGGATAAAGCAGATAACTGTGGGTCCGCCGCACGGGATAAAGCAGATAACTATGTTTATTCGTGAAAATGTGGAGTGCTTAGATTCGTCATTTACAACAACTACAACAATAAAGGTAAATAATTGTACACTGATATTTCATTATCGTAAACTATGATTGATTGATTAATTGTTAGATTGACACAAAAGTTGAGAAACTGAGTTTATAGGTTATGTCATACCATTGACAAATGTTGATAGTGTTAAGTAAATTATTAGTTTAAATCACTCTGCAATCAATCGTAATTCAGTCGATTGAGAAGAAACAGCGCGTATTGCTAGTCAAACATTTAAAATAACAAATTATAACCTCTAACCTGTCATAACAGTGCGACCAAACAAACGAACTAAACCGACCAATCACCACGCGCGGAGTTAGAATTTAACTGTGTTTAGCAAGAATTTCAAATTTCAATTTTAGTAACTGTTTTATTCAACTTTACCATTTACAATAACAAATTTTAATTAATTTCAAATTATGTACAATGTTTTAGTAAACAAAATATATTTATATAGTTAAAATTTGTGCAATTCTTATTTTCATTCAATTCCTTGTTCCTATTGTGCAATTTAATAATATTCATATCAATAAATATTCTACCGAGAAAAAGACGTTGTCACGTAAAATCTTCGCCCGTAAAACCGACTTTACAGGCAACCATAATTTTTTTTATCCCGTTCCCGATTCAGGATTCCGCCCCACTGGTCTCTAAAAGTTACGGAAATACCCGTAAGAAATGCATTACAGCAAACATATGTTTTTTAAGTGAAAGGGCCTGTTCGAAATGAATCAGCTGTTCTTTGTAAACATATATAATGCAATTTTTTATAGTTTTGAATTGAAAACCCCACTTAGCTTCAATCACAAATATTCTTCATTTTCCCCAGCATGACAAATGATAAGACACCCTCTATTTCCTTTTGAATGAAAGTACTTTACAATTACTATGAAATGCGAACATATTTTAATATTTTTGGGTTTTCATCATATATAACATAGAATATAAAGGTAGTTTGTTTAATAAAGTATGTTTCCTGGAAATATTTTCACATATTTTTCACTCTGAATGCATATTAACATGGACCAATATAAAATATAAATTCTAAATAGCCTACAGCTAACATACAATAGAAAATAAATGTCTGCTTATGTAAAATTTATTCTTTTGTTATTATTATTAAAAAAGTTATTACAATGTATATTAAAATACAGTATATAATAATATTTAAAGGCTCTAAGACATCATTGGCATACGTCTAATGTATATTTGCGTCATGTTTATATAGGAATAAGTTAAAATTGTAAATTGATAAAAATATGGAAATTTTATTTTAATTTTGTACACATGTAGTAGGCAATACAAGATGAAAAATATAACGGAAGAAAGTTAGAACACGTTTTTATGTAAAATATTAAGAGTGGTAGTACAAAGTTATTATATAATATTAATATAATGATCTTAATTTTGGACTATAGAATTTATTTTTAACACCTAAACGAATGCCTTTTCATCCTCCTTTTTACATAGTATCTGATTAAGTACAGCTCTCATATTTTGTTCGGAGCGCCAATGTTAAAGATTGAGAACGTCACTGAGTCAAGCTATGTCAGGCGTGAGGACATTTTGGCAGCGCAGTATTACTCTGGTTGAAAGAGGCTAAGTGGCGGGCCGTAGGAGGTACAGTTGGAGGAATTTAGCTGTGCTCGTAGGGTCCTAATACTACCCTTTCAACAAATAAACGCTATCTGTGTGGCGGGTTGCGTTTACGTGCTAGCCGCTGAGATGAAGGCGCAACAATCTCTTTAACAACTTTAAACTCACGATTTCGATTTGCAGATTAGTATTGACAAATACGTTATGTTTAAAAACACGTTTAACAACACTATAATAAGTTTAAAACAAGGATAAGTCCTATTATTGTTATTATTTGGTATTCTCTTATTATTTAATTCCAAAAAAATCAGCACTGTCACAAAACAGACTGATTGTAGTGAGTGTGATGAGTAATTTGGCTCAATACGATTCCTGAAAGGAGGGTTTTACCCATGAGTCACAGAAAATGTTTTCGGGACGCAGCGCATAATGCTACCCCGCCACCCCTCCCGCCTATAACCACACACTCAAGGTCACGCGCGCAGCTAAAGTCCTCGAACTGTACACTCGCAACACTGCCATCTTTGCTGCACTCTCGTATAGTGGCATTTTTCTGCCATTTTGTACCGACCCTCACCATATAGTTGTAAGGCCAGACCGGTAAGATCTTATATGGTCTCAATCAGCCAATTAAAAATATTAAATTATCAGTAATATATTTTATTTGTACTCAACTTAGTGTTAGCCTGAAAACTTTCCATACGTTGAGCAGTTGCGCAGTTAATTTGCAGTAAACAGACAGAAATGTGCTGAATCTGCTGAGTTAGCGTCTGGGACAACTCCACTCTGGGTGGAAGTCCATTGTTCTCAGAGCAGTCGTGCCGGAACTCTGAACGCGTTAACCTCGCGTGACATCGCTCTCCCGTTCAATATTAAACTGTTAGTACTTTTAAATTTATATTAAATTTTAAATTAATTTCAAATTGTTTAACAAATAAAGTATATTGTTTCATTCGGTCAACCAAGGGAGAGTTTTATTACAAATACATAATTAACCTGGGCTAGAGTCTATCATCGTGTCTGAGATCGAACCCGAGAACATTCGAATAAATTAAGTGTGGTCAACACGACATAATTTTTGAGAGTAGTAATATTATTTTTCTGTGCATTTTTATTTGTGAATTAGAGGTTATTTATAAAGTTAGCCTTAGAACATTTATTTTAAATTTGGGTTACGTGATATTCGACTTATATTTAAAATATATGTACGAATATGATCTATTTCGTACGTTCATTAAATCGATACATCGAGAAACACGCTTTAAAATGGAATGTGATTTCGACTTTCCACTCCCTCTACAACCATGTCGACAAGACTCACAGTTGTATTTACTGCCTGTTGTAAACTCCTGACTGCTTCTGCATCGTTGACCAGTTCCTAGGCTCATTGGAGCTGATGGACTCATTCTTCCCGTGAGGTTTACTTGAGGTGCTGATAAGCGAGGGCGTTGCTCACAAGGCACCGTTACAACAAACCTGTTAGCTACCTTGGTTGTATCATCCACAAGTCGGTCCCCAGTTTTGATCTCGACCTCTTTTGAAGAAATTGCTTTCTATAACTTGGAAAAATATTGATCTCTTTGAACTGCTGGCATTTCTTTATAAAAAAAAACATATTCATATTTTGACATTTCAGCTCGGCTACAGTGGAAACCCCTTACCAAACTGGGCCTTTATTTTATGTTGTAACAATGAAGTTTTATCAATCAGCTTTTTAGAGCAAGTATTTTACACACCCTCAGACAATGTAACACATGAGCTCTTTACCTATAATCCACAAAATGTTTGAAGCCTCGCCAACATGAGTAGACTCATCGGATTCACGTGGTGATCAATTTATTATTTACGATAGACTCTTTTTTATTTTAATATTTGATTAAAATTAATTTTTATTCCTACAAATACCTGAGGTGCCGATTGAACTTGACTTTTCTGCGAATATTTCTCGCATAAATATTGCTCTAATAAGCACTCATTTTTAAGTAATCACTCGCATAAACAGCATGTGGAATCACAAACTCTAGAATTTTAAAGTTTTAGATTAATACAGTATCAAGTAATGGAAATCATATTTTGTTGAATATCAAGTTATGGACTAGACAGTAAGTATCCTTAGAATGATATCCAATAAATCTTATGTCATGCGTGGAAATAAGTAGAGATAGAATTGACAACAAAAAAAGAAAAACAGTAGCAGTCGTGGGACTGCCGATAGAAGTGAAAACGGAACTATTAAGTTGAGAGTAATTAACAATACGTTATAGTAGCAGTACATCTGTAATTGTAAATGTGACGCGTTTTTAATTTTCCAATTTTTAAATCCACGAAAAAATATTATCAAATAACTAGAAATCTATTTTACCACGTAAATCTTATACCGTAATAATACTCATTTCATGATGAAGAGGTTAAATATTAAAAACATAATTAAAATGAATAATGCTAAATTTTAAATACAAATATTCGTACAAATATTAAAAATGTTTAAAAATATATTCGTTGTTTTCATTATTCATTTATCTGTATAAAAATATGTTGTAATTGCTCAATATTAATAGTTAGTTAAACATAGAATACAAGTGAGTAAACACCGAGTGAACAACAGTGAGTTGAACACCGTTGTAAATAATACAGTTATTGCTACGGATAAAGTATATAATTGCAATAACAATTAAACCCACAATATTTTTAAAACTAATAAATTAGTTAAATTAACTTGGTTCTTTCGTAAAGGTATTTTTATTGCACAATAAAATAATTTATTGAGTTAATACGGTATCAGTGAGCCAATGCGCCAACTACAGTTCCGGCAGAAATGTTCACTCATCACTTCATACGCTACTACAGGCTAAACTAAACTTCCAATAAACAAATGATAAATTACAAAAAAAATATTCATCTATTTTCACACAACTTTCTCGCTGACAAATTTTGTCTGACCAAAAAATAAAAAAAATCCTCGCTTTCTACTTTTTTCTTGTCATTGTAAACGCTATGTAAAATGTAAACAATAATCAAAATTATTTCGAAATTTTTTTAATATTTAAAAATGTAACCAATAGATTGCCAATATTAAGAGCTTTAATTTGACGCATCTTACAGAATTGTACGACATTGGCTTCACTTTTAAATCGCGAGAGGAAGCCGTAAAGGTCACTGATTTTCGCAGTCTGTTTTCATACTCCGCCGGGACAGTTTTAACACAACGAGACTGACTTTTTCATGCAGGTTAGTAGTCCGCGGCCAAGTCTACGGTTAAAAAACACAGCGAGACTGACTTTTTCATGCAGGTTAGTATCATTAGCATGTCGGTGACGCGAACCGAGGATTTTACCCTCTACCAAAACGCTCAACGCGCCTAAAGAAGTTTTCACTTCAAAAATTATGCCAGATCATTAGGATGTATTGTTATGGCAATGTCCGGATGGCCTGTGTCTCGAGAGGATTTTGGACTGATATAGCGCAACAATTTATAACTAGTTTTTTCAATATGTACCATTTATGAAATTTCTTCAACAGGCTCCATTAATTAAACTTAAGAAAACACCACCGATTTTTGCTATAAAAATGGTTTAACTAAGCGTGAAATAAATGTGTAATAAAAATGACAAATTTGTCGACTATCTTATACACACTAAGCATCTAGTATTATATACAATTTTTGAATAATAAGGTTGCATTCAAAACACAATCTATAATTGTGAGAAAAATACTGACTTTCAAGGCATGAAAAATTCCGTTATAACTAGTCATTATATACAATGATTATATATAACGTTCAATATACATTTTATCACTCATTGAATCAATGTGTGCACTCGTAGAATCAGACCCAAGTCTCTAATCGTCGTACTTGGTATACCTAAGATTCTAGAACACATGACTGCATGCTGTCTGTCCTTGAACTGTGCACGTTTTCTGTGTTAAGTGTTAATAATTTATTTTAAATGTAAATTTATGTTTTGCTGTTTTTTGGTGAGTGGTTATTTATGTGATTTTCTCACTCTACTTTGGTGGTGGTTTCAATACTTAGTATATAAGCAACTTTCAATTTTAGTAATAGCTGGTTTGGGCCCGTCTCAACGGGTCCAACCATAATGGTTGGAGGAAAATCTGATCAGGAATTACAGATTGCTGTACACAGCATTATGGAGGTTAATGATAGTAATAAGGATGATCAGAATAATCCGAAAAATAATAAAACGTAAACATGACAGTGAGTCTGATGAATCTGGTAAAGATGATAATTTAGTCCCTAATAACAAAGATCAAACAAATCAGACCAAAATGTCCAAAAAGACATTTGATCAGAGGTTATATAAAGCTTCTGCCACCGGACCTTTTGAGGTTATAGTTAGCTCTACTAACAGGACCAAGGTTAATCCATTCACGGTGGGTAAGTTGCTTCAGAAAAATGAGTCACTTATTGATTGTATTAATCGTAAGGGTAGAAATGTAGCTATATATTGTAAGAATTCTGAGTCCGCAAATAAGCTGATAACCAATAAAACTCACTCACTTCCAAACTAACCATATCTTTATCCCCTCTCTTACAGAGTTCGGATAACAGGCGTTGTCTATGCAGAACCCGATATTGACCAAAATGAATTTGTTAACCATGCCTGCAGTACAGTACCTATCCTGGAAGCCTATCGCATTAACCAAAAATTCAAAAGAGGGTCCATACAGGACTCATTTTGTTAAAATAATTTTTGAAGGCAATACATTACCAGAAAGAATTATACTAAATCCATGTTATTGTACCTGTTGAAAAATATACTTTGCCAGTCAGACAGTGCTACAGGTGCTACTCGTACAATCATGTAGCCAGTTCTCCATGTCAAAACGAGAACTTGTGCGGAACATGTGGTAAAAAGGCACACGGGTGACCACTGTGACAAAGACCCTAAATGTGTAAACTGTGATGGTGACCATGTAAGTTTCTCGAAAGATTGTCCAATGTTTAAACGTCAATTAGCAATTAGAAATAGAATGTCAGAATATAATGAAGATTTTTTCACAGCTTCTCAATACTTCCCAAATCCAAAACAACCTTTCCACCAAAATCGGTACCATAAAACCTATGCCTCTAAAGTCTCACCAGATGTAACTAGTTTAACAGAATTCCCTCATATGTTGGCCAGACCACACCCTACTCCAGTAGGAAATTATTTTGACCCCTTAAGTTATGCTCAAGTAAATGAAGAGAATGTAGGGCAGTCCTCTATATTCAGGAAGCCAAGAGATAATTATAGGCCTAATGGAAACAACACAACTAAGCAAAAAATTGTACACAACACACCACCAAAATCGCTGGACAAGGAACAAAAGTAACAAATCTGATAAAAATGAGAGGTTAGGTCTCTCTATGACTTCAGAAAAACAAGTAGACAGTGGTTAAACTAAAACAGTCACTTGAAGACTTTAAAGCAAAGGCTTATTTTTGAAAAATTGATGTTGGATGCATCAATAGCCAATCCTGACCCTCTAGAGATGATCAACATAGTACTAAGGAATATAAAGAGTATACTTTTAGACTTAAGTATTGGCACTACCGTAGACACCTCGCCCCCTGATGGAAGTACCGGCAGCTCCAATTAAAATACTGCAATGGAATGTTTCAGTCAATCAAATCAAAATGGGCTGAATTATCCTTTTTTGTGTGTAAGTACAATATTAAGGTTATTGTCCTTACAAGAAACATGGCTAAAACCAAATGAAACAATATTGTTTAAAAATTTCTCTGCTGTGAGAAATGATAGGTTTGATGGTTATGGTGGGTCTGCAATTTTAATCCACAAGTCGCTCACGTGGAGAGGTATTGACTGTGAAGCTGTTTTGGGTTTGGATGCTCAGGATCCAATTCAGGTGTCTGGAGTCACGATCCGGGGCCTTTCAAGGCCTCTTCACATATATAGCATTTATTGTTCTCCAAAAAAGGTAAGGACAGAGTTATGGAAGAACATTTTTTCCAATAAACAAGATTACTCTCTACTGTGTGGCGACTTTAATGGTAAGCATCCCTATTGGTCCGCTGACTTACGCCAAGACACAAGGGGCAGTCATATATACAATGCTACAGTGACTCTCCACTCATACTTTTAAATGATAAGTCCTTCACCACCACTGGATCTTCCCTGGCAGAAGACCTTCAACTTTAGATCTTACTTTTGCCACTGTGCAATTAAAAGATAAAATATCGTCTTGGAAGGTAATGAGTGATTCAATGGGTAGTGATCACTACCCTATTATTTTAGAAATTAATGGTAACAAATTGTGCTCACAAACTGTTTTGGGCTCAAAAAAGTCGGGTATAATAAGTTTCACTCATAAAAACTTTAAAAAAAGCCAATTGGGGTAAGTTTTCAGAAATAGCTGATAAGACTGCATCCAGTATACTCTCAAATAAGAAATCTGATGATATTAATATTAAGGATCTCAATAAGATATTAAAGGTAGCAAATAGAAGACTCAGTCCCCAACTTCTGTCACCAAAATAAGGGAGATGGCAAGTTTTTTAACGCAAAATCTTGGTGGAACACCGGACTGCTCTAAGGCAGTCGCTATAAGAAGAAGAAACTTCAAAACTCTTCACAATGAAGATGACTCCCCTAGCATACAGGCAATACAGAACTACACACTATGAGGCCGTGGAGGTGATCCGTAAAGCAAAAAGACAAGCTTGGGTAAGTTTTCTGTGAGAACATAGAAAATAAAAATAATACACAAATTTGGAGCACAATTAGAGGTATTAGAAGTGGAACCAAAGATACTTATAACAAGATTTTGCTCAATGATAAAAAACTTAAGTTATAGCTTTTTAAAAACTTACCACTCCAGACTATGTTCCTATGAAATCTGAAATCAATCAACCGATCTTTACAAAGGCTACAAACCAACTTCCATTGGAAGAAAAATTTAGTCTAGAGGAATTAGATATGGCGATAAAATCTAGAACTAAAGCTAACAGCTCCTGGTTTGGACGGGGTAAGCTATTTAATCTTAAAAAATGTTACCCTTTTTCAGCTAAAACTCTACTGCTTAATGTTTTTTAACAACATCTGGTCCGGAGCCGAGATTCCGATGCAATGGAAAACCATCAAGGTAATAGGCATTCTAAAACCAAACAAAGAAAAAGGTAAGGAAAGCTCATATAGACCCATCTCTCTAATGTCATGCATGATAAAAATCTTCAATTTAATGGTAAAACACAGATTGGAATGGTTTATCATTAAAAAACAAACTAATACCAGACTACCAATTTTGCCTACCAAAAAAAAGAGAGGTTGTAATGATTTCCTGTTAGCATTCATGGCTGATATTCATGTGAATTTAATGCAAAATAGGATTGCAGCTGCTGTCTCGCTGGACCTGAGCAGTGCCTATGATACGGTTTCTCTGCCCGCTCTGGTGAGTAAGTTGTTTGTCCTGGGTATTCCCCACAGATTTATAACTCATGTACATAAATGGTTAAGCTATAGACAATTGACTTTTTGTCGGAAGCCAGCATACCCTCACCAGGTCTACTGTCAAAGGACTACCCCAAGGTTGTGTGCTCAGCCCAATCTTGTTTCTCACTTTTATATATCTGATGTGGGAATTCAGTTACCAAAAGAGATCCAACCCTTTTTATATGCAGATGATCTCACATTAGTCTGTAGTGGTACACGGTTTGACGGTGTTGATGCTCGGATGCGAGAAGCCCTGTCTAGTCTTACCCAGTACTGTCAACTGCTGTCCCTGGCAATCAATGTAAATAAGTGCAAAATAATAATCTTTAGCAGGAAGAGGCAGACAACAAACCCAAATTGGACTGTAAATAATGTAAGTATCCCAGTTGGAGGATTGCCTCAAAATTTTGGGTATCATTTTTGACAAAAAACTGAATTTTAAACAACATGTAAGCTGTTTGGTGAGTAAAACTCTTAAGGACCTAGACATTCTTAAGTCACTGGCCTGCGGAAGGAATGGTGTACACCCTCAGCTTACTTTTAAAGGTATACTGCAGTATAATCATCAGAGCTAAACTAGATTATGGTGGCTTTTTGTTTGGGCCATTTACCAAATAGTGTTTTGAATAAACTAGACATTATTCAAAATCAGGCTCTCAGGTGCATATTTGGGTGCTATGAAGTCAACCCCAATTTTAGCTCTTCAAATGGAAGCAGCAGTACCCAACTTGCAGACCAGAAGGAAAATGTTAACTGAAAGACTAGTTTTTCAAAGTACTGTCTGAACCTAACCATCCAGTTTATGTAAATTTAAAGTATTTAAGTATGGCAGCAAATCATCACGAATACTGGGCCAAGAAGACCACACCACTGTATATAAAATCAGTAAGTACTGTAGAAAGGATAGTAATCCAAACCTGTGTCAAAGAAACTAGACTAATTGACAGTCCTGGAGAAGCCAATTACTATGCTGGATTTAAACTTATGTTGCAGGGTAGATATTAATCGGATGGAAAATCCAAAATCCGAAATTCCTCCTGAAACACTCAAAAAAATTATTTATAGGAACAAATAAATGAGGAATTTTCAGACTACATAAAAATTTACAACAGATGGATCGAGAAACGCAGAGGGTTCTGGAGCAGCTGTATTATTACAAGGTAGGCCTAATCATCTTAGTTATAAATTCTGTTTACCCAAAATAGCTTCCAGCTACACAGCCGAACTTTTAACGCCATAAAGAAAGCAATCGAGATAGCGAATCTTCAACCAGGTAACAAAGTATAACTAATTTGTTCTGACTCAAAAGCAGCCATCCATGCAGTCAAAACAGCCTGTAAACTTGATTATATTGATAACATTACATCCCAAATCGTGGAGGAGGTCCTTTCTTCAGAAAAGAAAATAACACTTCAGTGGGTTCCTGGTCATGTGGGTATTACACCAAATGAAATAGTAGATAAGCTGGCGAAAGAGGCAATTCAGACAGGAAAAGTAATCAAAGATCTGGTCCTTTTCCGATGGGTGACTTTGTCAGCCATTTAAAATGTGAAATGACATCCTTATACAAAGCTGAAGTAGGAACAAAGCAATAAAGCAAGATGGTATAGGGATGTGCAGCGGGACCTTCCTATGGTCCCATGGTTTTAAGAATGCTAAGATAGGAAGAAGTAAACTAGTCACAATAATTAGGCTAAGACTGGGTCATGCACAGGTAAATGAAACTTTATTCAGAATAAACTGCTACTTTACTGAAAAATGTCTCAAGTGTACATTGAATGTGAAAGAAAGTCTTCAGCACCTAATCTTTGAATGCCCAACATATGATAGCTTCAGAGAACCATTAATACAACATTTTAAAGGAAAAGAAAGTAAGGCCACCATTCTATCTCAAAGAGCTGTTGGTAAGTTTTGACTTAGGCGTATTGTTAGAAATAGTAAGGTACCTAAATAGTATAAATAGGTCAATTTGATAAAGGCAATTGGGTGTTACTAACATTCAAGTATAGAACTCTTCCACACTATCTTGGAGTCATATTTGTTACCTACTCCAGGTTCTAACAATTTGTATTTATCTCCAGGGTCTGAATCCTTTTCGGAGTAGAAAGTCGCCTGGAGGACCTCAGGCGTGAAGAAAGTCTGATCAGTGGGCCCCAACCATTTCCATTGATCCTGTAACCTAAAAGCCTTTCCTATAGCTTGTCCCCCTCTGTGTGTAAATAACTGAAACACTACAGGAACAATTGATTGATAACAAAGTCAGGTTATAGGCAAATACTAACATTTATGTGGAATTGTAATTAACTTCCCCTTCCCATGAAAAGAAACAGTGTGAAAGTGAAATAAAAAAAAAAAAAAAAAATTAACACCCCTCACCACAAATCAGTTAAATGCAATACATACAGTGAAAAGTGAAATAAATAGTAAGGGTTTATTCAAAACATTCAAAGTGCGATAAAAACAGTGGAAAAGTGAAATAAATAATAAAGACTATTGTGGTTCCATGCCCATATGGTAGCAGAACCAGCTACATTTTGGTAGCTAAGAAAGAAAGAAAGAAAGAAAAAAGATTCTAGAACAGCTGATGTGTTGTGAATGATTACGAAAACATAAAATACCCTTCGGTTCGAGACCTGTGGTCTGTGCTGTGGAGTGGACATGAGTAATTGTGTTTGTGCTGTTGGCTATATGTATATAGGCTAGTTGTATTTATATTTTGTTTGTGAGTAATCTGTCAGTGTCAGTAGTGATTATTAAATATTCTAAATGGATATCAATCTAATTCTAGATCGATATTAGTTGAAATCAAATCTACAATAAGTATTTAAAATAAATAAGTCTGTGCCATATTAGTTTTAAAGGTGCAAATTAAAAAGTATTTACTAGTTTGCTGGTTGAATCTGTATTGGTTTTACTAATGCACATAGAAATGACTCTTAACAACGTTCTCCTAATAAGTCAATTGTCAGCATATGTTATTGCTTTTATATTGTCATTATGCATAACTGTGCCAATGACCATGCATCAGGAAGAATTCAGGTAAGCAATTAAAGCTTTCAAGTTGCAAGATGCAAATTGTAGGCACCAACCTGTTGCATAGTTCTACTTCAAGTGATATAGGCTAGTAAATTACCATTTATTGATAAAAGCTCAGCGACTACTGCTCTAATTGCCGTGATTTTTTGCATACTAACACAGGTTAACGTAATTTCACCGAAAAAAATAATCCCGATTATCGCCGTAGCCGTTTACTCCCCCCCCCCAAAAAATGTCGGAAAAAATAAAATTAAAAAAAACCTGACTAACATTGCATTTATTCGTTTTTTTGGTCTTATTAGTTCGTAGGGCAGTAGTCCAGGTACTACTTCTAGTATAAACTTGTCTTATGTTATCAGTGATAAACACGCACCGGTTACCTTTTGCTTGTAATGAAACCTGCGTTAGTTCTGTCTGAGTTTTGTGTGTAAGCAGTCATGGCGTGATCTGGGCTTGGACTTTGCAAGCTCGAGTTAATTTTTTTTCTAAAAGAGCAAGCAGCGCAAAGCGCTGTGCAGCGGGCAAGCATCGCGTGATCTGAGTTTTGAATACGCAAGCTAGGGTCTTTTTAGCGTGTGACAAGAACCATCGCACGCCATGTCAATAACTTCACTAATTATTCCTTGTCCATGTGGGTTTGTTTGTTTAATTCTGGCGGTCAATCGAAGCCGTCCTATAGGTCACGTGACCCGCCCGGCCAATCGGAAACTTTCCTGTTTGTCACGTGACTACTGTCAACTCATCAAAACGACCATGGTCGGCCATTGTTTTTAGTTTGATAGTCGAAAATCTCGTTATTTATGTGTTTTGTATTGCCAACATTTTACTACCGAAAAACTGGTTTTTATATGTTAGCGATAATCGGGACTATTGTTTTCGGTGAAATTACGTTAACCTGTGTTAGTATGCAAAAAATTACGGCGATTGGAGCGGTAGTCGCTGAGCTTAAGATTTACCGGTAGCTTTTACCATGAAACCACTGGGTAAAGTCTGAATATGGGAATTTTTACTTTAGAACCCCTCATACAATTTTGAGTTCTTACACTTTTTCCACCTTGCAGATCTTTTGGTAATTCTGAGCAATTACTTGGTCAACCCCAAACTTTTTCATATTTTACTACGGTCATAAGGATCTTCTCAGAAAGCAAGAAACATATAATTCAAGCCCCGCAACGCCGTCCTACAGGTTGCTGAGCGATAAGAAGGTTCAAAGTCCACGTGATAACAGTGACTTGCGGGAGACGCACGGAAGGCCAGTTGTGACAGTACCGTTGTGGCTAGTGGTTCCTCTGATAATCCTTTTTTATGTGACGGGTGTGAGAACACATTACTTAGTTTCACGGTTTCAAGTGAAGATCAGGAAAAGTTAAAACTTTTTTGTACGAACACAGCGTTTTGCAACGCACCAAAGTTTGCCCTCTAGAATTTGATATTTTACTGATAGGTACTATCTTGAGGGATGTTTTTCTTTCGGTACTGCTGAAGCCCGCACTGATGGCCTGAGGCACTCGTCTCAACTCGATAACAGCTAATTAATTTGTAGCTCAAAATTTAAGAAAAACATTGGGTACTTTGGGATTATACCAACCACACCAGTATGAAGAACACAAAAATATAAATTTATAGAAACAAACATGATAGAACGAAAAAACAACTCTTTAATTACAAACTTACAAGCATTTCCAGGTATTGTGATCGGTATTGTTGTCGCTGTTATCTTATCATTCTCGAGAAACCCGATTACGGCAGGCCGCGTGGCATCACATGATTATTTAAGTTTTTTGCACGGTACATAATTGCCTTTCCATTACAATTCAATTTATATTTCTGATCAGCCCCTCTAGAATTTGATATTTTACTGATAGGTACTATCTCGAGGGATGTTTTTCTTTCATCAGCGCGGGGCAGCACCAAAGGTGCTGCCTAAGCCCGCGGTGATGGCCGGAGGCACTCGCATTTTGGGTGACGGAGTGTGATCAAGAATAAAAAACAAGTTTTGAGTGTTTTTTTCAATAAAGAGTTTAGTTTTTGTTTGGTAATGTTTGTTTTTGTTGAATTTTTGTGTTTGGAGAAATGTAGGGATAAAACACGGAAGTACAACAAAGCGACGCACCAGCTGAACGGGCGGCGAGACTTTGCAATCACGTTATCTACTAGACTGCTCGACTTTGACCTCTGTCTGAGAATGGGGAGGGGTTTGCGATAAGACAATTCCTGTTTTATATTAACGAAATATTGTTCTACGCTAATCTAGTAATCAGTAGAAGCAAAATGTGAAATAATGATTCATGTCTGGGTGTGGTCGGTGTCGGGGGGGTCGGTGTACAGATCACAGGTACACCTTTGCTCTGTTTTTGGACCAAAGTAAGGCATTCGATGTAGTACCTCACAATTTGTTACTTGAAAAAGTCCGACAGGTCGGTATTAGAGGCAAGGCTTATGATTGGGTTTCATCGTTTGTGCTCAACCGAAAACAAGAGGTGGCTGTTCCATATATTGACAGTTCGGATTGCCTTGGCACATACGAGTCGAAGGAGTTGTCTACTTTGACAGGTGTGCCACAGGGTTCCGTTCTCGGACCTATACTTTTTCTCTTATTTGTGAATGATATCCCTACAGCTGTAAATATGGGTAACTTATGTCTTTTTGCTGATGACACATCCTTCAGCATTTCCAATGGAAACAGAGAGCGACTAGAAACTGATATATTTATTCAGAGTAGTTCTTTGTTGCAATGGCTGGAAAAAAACCAACTTCAAGTAAATGTAAAGAAGACAAAACTTGTTGAATTCTATTTAAGATCGTCTCGAACAGATGCAAACTCTTCTGATATAGTCATTGGCGACTTTCGTCTTAGTCCTAGTCCCAGCGCTGATTTTCTGGGTCTGGTAATTGATTGTAATTTGTCCTTTCACAATCACATCGACAAAGTAATTAAAAAATTAAGCAGCAGTCTGTTCATCTTACGAAGATTGGCTACTTTCTCTAGTAAAGATGTTTTGCTGACAGCTTACTATGGGTGCTTCTACACTTACATGAGTTATGGCTTGATCATATGGGGTCATGAATCCACTAAGACTAAAGCCTTGTTTACCCTCCAGAAGAAAGCCATAAGAGTGATATGTGGACTCAATCGTTCTCAGTCATGTAGAGGTTTTTTTAGACAAAATAAATTGTTGACGTTTCCTAGTCTATATATACTGGAATGTTTGACATTTGTCTTTAAAAACAAACACCTTTTTCCAGTACAACAGTCAAATTATAATCTCCGCGGTACAAATTCCTTTACTCTTCCAAAACATTCAACAACATTCTTTGAAAAACAAACCCTTTACTCTTGCATAAAATTTTTCAATAACTTGCCATCTGGGTTCAAGGAGGCCAACACTTCAATATCATTTAGGAGGAAGATAAAGTGCTTCTTATCTGAAAAGGAATATTATAGTACTAATTGTTTTCTAATTGATAAGGACCTTTAGTTATTTTAGAAACTAGGCTAGTTCATTTTCAATGTACACTGACGATTGTTATGCATGTAAATGTCTTCAACAATAAAAATAATTTGATTTGATTTGATTTGGTATAATCCCAAAGTACCAAACATTGTTCATTTGGATCAAAATTCTGCTCATTTCAGTATTATTTTTCATTTACGTTAACTTTCCGGGGCCTAAATTATGTTTTTTTAATTTCACATACATCTCTAGATTATCGTAGTAAAATATGAAAAAGTTTGGGGTTGACCAAGTAATTGCTCAGAATTACCGATCTTTTTTTTGAAGCTTAATAGGGAGTGAACTGTTGGTGCTAGCTTGAATCTGAAGAACAATTTTGGTAATTTGGTATTATCCGGGCCCACCAGACCTGTAGATAGTGCACAACTAAACTGTTCTAACCACAGAACACTCAGATAAGTTGTCGGGAGCAGATAACTTTGAAAATCATAGATAACATAAATCATAGAGGCACAGCACACAAATATAACCACAAATTTACATTTACTTTTCAATGAGACAAAGTTATTTGTGATTTCCACCCCCCTAAAACATGTATATTTTTGTTCAGGAGGATGAGCAGAATAATTTAGTAGTATGAAACTCGTGATTTACTTGGTTGGCCTTTAACCCCACTGATAAAAAAAACTTTTAAGTTATGGTTTGTATAATTAAATTTATAAAATGTAACAAACAAAATAGTGTAACATTTAGTTACGTCTTTACTATTTAAAATTCTTTATTTACACAGTTGGAACTTAACAGTATTTTTATTACAATAAAATTACATATACATATAATCATAAAAATAATATATGCATTCGTACAATATTCATTTGTATTAGTGTTTTTAGTGATATTTATAAACAAAATCGCAGTTTATACAATAAATTATAAACAAAAATAAAAATTCAAAAACTGACCTCAGTTCAGTGGTTTTTAAAATTTGTTTTAAAAGTTTTCAGATTATTAACACTTTTTAAAGAATGTGGAAGATAATTAAAAAGCTTTGGGGTAGGGTACGATAAGCGGACCCGGTTTTTTATATCGAAGAATGCAATCATCGATACCTAATATTCGCATCTCAAATCCTAGACTATCAATTGATGTACAAGTATCTATAGTCCTCAATAACAATCATATGTTTTAAATTAAAATATGAATTTAATACTTACAGTGATTAAACAAATTATTATAACCAAAATTAGGAAAACTGCAGACGACCATATTTGTTCCTCTCACAGTTACAGTTGTTTCTTTCCCACAAATTTCACATAATGGGTTTTTCAGTACGAGTCCAACATGTTGAAGTCACGAAAAAGCAATGTCGTGTAGTTTTCTAAAATTGACTGCCATTGTTAATAATCAAATGTTACTTATATAAAATTGAAATATTACATTACAAGTGTTATTTGAAAGTGTTTAAAGCTGTTGATATAGATTATGTAACTTGTTCAAAATAATTAATCAGTATCGATTGATTATATCGTTGGTTATGATTAAGTAATATCGTTTGCCAATTTCGATATAAAAACCGGGTCCACTTATCGTACCCTACCCAAGCTTTGATCCAAAAAAATAAAACTGAATTTTGAGACAAATACGTTATTGATCAACCAAGATACTTTCCTTGGTTATAAAAAAATTACTGTGTGATTAATGAGAAGGCTCGCCAGGGTGAGAATACCACTTAATCAAAAGAACTCCATATCCTGCTGGTCCAGCCCCCCAAACAACCCTTTATGTCTTAACGTCTCAATGTCTTAACTGTATAAGCACTAATTCTCAATGTAATATAAATTGCAGTCTAGTAGTAGGGGAGGATTCACTGAAATATTTGGGGTTATAGCTAGATAAAGATTTAAACTAGAAAACTAATATTTTAAAACTTAAACATAAACTAAATAACGTAATAAAAATCTTCTATTATTTGAGAAATATGCGTGATACTAAACTGTTGAGAATGATATACTTCTCCCTGGTGAACAGTAGGATGGAATATGCTATCGTGCTGGGGAGAAACGTACATAACTAATTTGAAGCCAATAATTACAGTTCAAAAACACTTAACAAAAATAATCATGAAAAAAAGAAGACTGAATCATCCTACCCTTTGTTTTTGAGTTTGAATATTATTCTTCCTTTAAGATATATGTTTGTTTTTAAAGTTCTAAAAATATTTTTCTTGAGATTCAAGAACCATAAGTCAACAAATAAATTTAAACTTAAATTAAGAAATGCAGAAGACTTATTAGTACCAAAACCTTCAAATAATTTCTTCACAAAAACATTTATTTTTTTTAGCACCAACACTTTTTAACCTGTTACCGCTACATATAAAGAGTCAATGTTCAATGAATATTTTTCTCAAACAGCTTAAAACGTGGCTATTATCTATGAAAAATATTGAAAAAGTCCTTTTTAAAATTAATAGTTGAAATTAGATTGTTAAATGTAATCTGTTTTCCAATAATTATAATAATGCATCATTTAAATAGTGCCTCTTATATGATCATTATGTTCTCCATATTTATTTGTTTAACTTTTTACATGTAGGCTTAGTTGATTATTTTATAGTTAAAATTTATGTATTAATTTAGTAGTTTTCACGAACTTTACTCAGATTTTAAAATAGTTAAGTTTTGATAAAAATATTACTGTATTGTTTGTAATGCTGCGAGTTTTCTGTTAATTTGATAATATTTATCACTCCAAACAGGCTTTGCCTTGGAGTTTTTTCTTTATTTCTCATAGTATAATAAAAATGTATAGTGTAATAGTAGTTGTATGTAGTTGTAGTTGCATATGTATGTATTGTTTATGTGTAAATACATGTAATGTTTTTTGGTCAGTCTGTGCAATATTATAAAAATTGTATATGTAATTTTTTATTTGTGAGAAGTAAAGTTTCTTTCTTTTCTTTCTTGTTCTCTTTTGCAGAAAATCCTACTGAATGAGTGAGCACTGCAGAAACCCTAGAATGTAATACTGTACTAAGTTTTTATTTGAATAAACCACTATAACCCAAGCAGAGAGTTTCCCTGTAGACAAATTGGGTAGAGTACGATAAGCGGACCCGCTTTTTTATATCGATATTGACAAAGATATTACTTAATTACGACTATAGACATAATGAACTGATACTGATTTATGAACAATAACTAACTTGTATTAACTTGTAATACTTTTTCATATAATAAATGTATTGTCTTTTATAGACGAAGCATAGGCGAAAGCTCGTGGAGGACCGTGAAACGAAGTTTAAAAAGCGGGATAGCAGCCCACCTGCTTACAGATCATTTTTGTGGATATTTGTACAGAATAGAAGTATGGATTTCTAGAGAGGATGCTTCAATAACTTTTTGAAAGTGGTTAATCGTTGATACCGAGGAGAGAACATAATATTTTGTATTTTCTGTTATAAATGTGTGATATCAGTTTGTTATTATTTATGAGTTTTTCCTATTTTCAGTTCTATTTATTTCTTTGGCTGTTATAGCTCTTTTATTATTTGTGTGATTGTTATTATGACTATACGAGGGGGTACCCAAAAAAAACTGGAACTGTATCGCTGGCAGCCGGCAGCGTGTAGTACACATTCCTGCCACTAGGCGTGTGTCGCGCAACCCATTGCGAGCTCAGTGACCCCAGTTCCGTTGTCCTAGTGCATTCTGTTCGTTTGTAGTGACTGTTTTCGCTAACCCTGTTTTGTTTTTGTTTCGTTTTTTGTCATGGCAAGTTTAAGTGAACAACGTGCAGCTGTGAAATTTTGTTTTTTACTTGGTAAAAATGCTGCAGAAACTATTTTAATGTTGAATACAGCTTACAAAGATGATGCTATGGGGAAAACTCAGGTCTACGAGTGGTTCGCTCGATTTAAAAATGGCGACATGTCGATTGAAGACAAACCTCGTTCTGGACGTCCATCAACCTCTCGAACGGATGAAAATGTTGAGAAAATTCGTGAACTTGTGCTCACCGACCGTCGACAGACAATTGAGGAACTATCAGAGAGTAGTGGGTTAACTTGGAGCTCGGTTCAGCGAAAAGTTCGCCAGAAAAGACCCGATTTGTGGCAGACTGGAGACTGGTTCTTCCACCACGACAACGCATCGGCACACACAGCCATCTCAGTTAGGCAGTTTTTAGCCAAAAACGGCATGGTTCCGCTGCCCCACGCACTTTACTCGCCTGACCTCGCTCCATGCGACTTTTTTTTATTTCCACACATGAAAAGAGGCTTGAAAGGTCAACGATTCGACAGCGTTGAAGAGGTTAAGAAAAAAAACTAAGCTCGAGCTTGCAGCCATTTCTAAAGATGACTACAAAAAATGTTTTGATCAATGGAAATACCGTTGGGACAAGTGTATTAGTTGTAATGGAGATTATTTTGAAGGAGATGAGGTCGTATTGTAAAAAATTTGATAATATATAATTTTTATAAAATAATTCCGGTTTTTTTTTGGGTACCCCCTCGTATGTTCATATGATTGAATATTATGAATATACTAGTGTTCGATATATGAATATTATGTATCGATGATTGTACTAATCAATATAAAAATCGGGTCCACTTTTTGTTTTCTACCCAACAAATTTAGAAAGGGACATCAGGGTAAAAGTTGCAGGAAAAGTTAAAAAAAAAAATTAAGAGTAAATTGAATTGTCTGTTATTACCATTAACAAAATGGATGGTCACCATTATCTTGTCATAGATTCACTATTATCCGGGTTTTTATCTGATATTTATTTAAATCATTTTGAACCAGAATATATATTATCAGATAGGAACAAAATACTTCTTTACAAGAGATATGTGGATGACAACATAGTTTTATTTAAGGTTAATAACAGAATTGAATTTACTCTTCAATTACTTAAATGACATTGCACCAAAACTTAATTCACATTAGAAACAGAACAGCCAAACAGAATAAACTTCCTTGATTTAACCGTGAAGAAAGTGAACAATAGTCTTGACTTTAGAATATATAGAAAACCTATAACAATTCAATGATACACCTTTTGTAAACAGTCCCGTTAAGTAAAGAAGACTACTAAAAATAGTTAGACATAATAAAAAATATAGCACTTGTAAATGGTTATCCTAAACATATGACAGAAAAACTCATTAAAAACACAAAAATAAAATAAACAAAGAACGCTAGTAGAACAAACATAAACAATATTTTTGTGTGTAATACAGTCACGCCATAGAATATGGCCCTAAAAAAGAACTAGAGAACCATGGGCTTGAACTAACATTTAAAACCTCCAACCGAACTTGAGCTAGCTTGTATAGTTATACCATAAAACGCTTGGATAATATTTTCTTTAGCCACATTACCCAAAACTATTTTTAAAAAGTTTTTTAAAATAGTATACTTTCATTACAGGGACTGGGAGGAATCGAAGTTTCTGGGCGGGGGAGGATAAGAAACTAAGGAGGGGTAGCTATAAGAATGGGATAACAGGTTTGTGAACATTCATACGAGAATTTGAGTAGAAAGATTAGGTCTACCTACTGCATCTGAATATAATTTTAGAGTTTCATAGTACGTTTTCCTATTTTTCATCATTTTGGCAACAGTTTCTACCTCCATGGAGAAATTTTTTCTTCAATTCTACCTCCATTGTGAAGATTATTAATAACTTTTCCTTTTTTATTTTGTTTATGTTATATATTGTGCAATTTCTATGGGCATCTCGACATTAATAACTGTTCTAATTGTTTATTGCTTTTTTGGTGTTATTAATTGTTGATTTTCTGTATGTTAAATGTAAAAGTTAGTGTTATGAATAAACTTATGTTATGAACTTTAACATGTACTATTTATTATTGTGTCAAAATGGACAGAAAAGACATTGTATTGTTTTATGTTACTTATTTTACTTATTCTACATATCGTAGAATAATATGGCTATGTTATTTTAATAATTTTAGCTCTCAAAGTTTCTTCTTCTTCTTCTTCTTTCATGGGGTGGCCTATTGCCATGCACTTAAGCCTCAAGGGCACCCCGGAAGCACACTACGAAGTCTACCAGTCTACGATTTCAGCTACAAAAAAGCTGAAAACAACCTGTCATGTCCTCCTGGGGAAATTCACCACCCTTGTCCAAACTACCAAAATGGCATACCGCTTCCTTGCTATTGCAGGACAATCGAAGAGCAGGTATTCAGCAGTTTCCTCCTGTTCATCACACATTCTACATAGCGGACCCTCCCGAAGGATACCGACTCTGTGAAGATGCTTCCTCAGGTGACCATGCCCTGTAATCAGCCCTATAACCCGAGAAGTCATTGATCTATTTAGTGAGAGAAGGTCAGATGCCAACCTGGAGGAAGGCGACTGTAGTACCATTTTGCTCATTCTCGTACCCGGATACAACCTCCACCTTCTCATGTTCAGTGTGAACCCATTTCGAGACAGTCCCAAAAGATTCACACCTAGAAATACCACAGAACGGTTGAGGACCCATCGTAATTGAGCCCTGGTTGGTCAGGGTATCAGGGATCTCTCTCTCATTCCCAGGGATGAAACCATTTCATTCCCCTCAAGACCAGGAACCCAACAAACAGTCTCATCGTTGATTCTGGCAAGGGAAGAAACGACTTGATAGCAATCCCAGACAAGTTGGAATTGAACTCACAAGAGTCCAGCACCATCAGTGCTGCCTGTCTATCTGTGTAATATTGATTGTCTTACTCCTATACCGCAAATGAAGATTCTCATGAGCACACTCCATAATGACTGTGACCTCCGCCTAAAAAAACTGTAGGATAAGAACCCATAGGGACCACCAGCTCCCTGCATGGCCTTACCCCCACAATTCTAGCGCCTGTGCCACTTTTTGTTTTAGAGCCGTCTGTAAACCATTCATGCTCCACTGGTGGAAGAGGTTTCCTTCCCTCTGACCAATCGGCCCTAGGAGGTATCACAATCCTCAAATCAAAATCAAATCAAATCAATTTTTTTATTGCCAGGACATAATCACATGTATAGCAATAGTCAAGATATTCTAAAATTAATATCTAAAATTTAAAACTTTCACATCGCCTCAAACCACATTCAAACGTACAAATTTTCAGCCAACTCCACATTCATCCAGCCAATATTCCCATTTCCAGTGCCGGTAGTCAGTTTGCTAATTGTGCGGTCACCCAGTCGAATGCCATAAACTCATCAGCACTATAAAATGCTTGCGACACTAAAAAGCGTCTTAAACGAGTTTTTAACACCTTAGGCGTTGGGGCATTTCTTAACTGATCTGGCAACTTGTTGATGAACCGAATACCTGCCTGGGAGGGCAAGTGTTCGTAAACCCCCGTCCTGTGTCTTCCAGTTCGGTAGGCATCTCTGTCTCTTGTCTCATACTCGTGTATGTCACGGCCCCGGGTTAATGCACATTTGGACAAACAAAATGAGCTTGTCTCAAGAATGTAGAGACAAGGCAGAGTCAACAGTTGCAACGTTTTGAAGGCTTCTTTGCACGATTCTCGGAATTTCATTTTTGCGATTATGCGAATCGCTTGCTTCTGAATTTTGAATGCTCGGAAGAAATGGTTGTTTGCGCTGGCTCCCCATAACACCAGACCGTAAGTGAGGTGGGGGTAGATCAAGCCATAATACGCCGTCATCAGTACCTGAGTCGGGCAGTACTTGGCTAAAGACCTCAAGACATAAATGCCTGAGGACAGTCTGGAACAAACGTGGTCAATGTGAGCATTCCAAGTCAATCTTCGATCAAGGAATATTCCCAGAAACTTTGAACATTCGACTTCATCCAGCACTGTGTCTTCCAATAATACGGCTGCACCGTCATTGAGATTTCCTGATCGCAGTGCGAAAGTCAGGACGTTTGACTTTGAAGAATTTGCTTTGAGGTTGAGGCTATTGAAGTGCTGGACACAACTGTTGACGTCGAGGAAGCTTTGTTGTTCCAGAATCATTTTGGATTTGCTGGTAAAACAAAGTGTTGTGTCATCAGCATACTGCACAAGTTTCCCGTGCAGTAGTGATGAGTCTATGTCATTGACATAGATGAGAAAAAAAGAATTGGACTGAGAATTGATCCTTGAGGGACTCCATATCTCAGCTGCAACGGCTCGGAAAAATTTGTTTGAGATTTGAACAAGCTGTTTTCTGCGGCTTAGAAATGAGCTAAGCCACTGAAGAGGCACGCCTCTGATGCCATGGGATTCAAGTTTGTCAAGCAGCTTCACGTGCTTCAAATCCTAAAGGGTTTGTCAAAAGAAAATTTTTGTGGCCTCTGATCAGAGATCATGTGCAGAGCATCCTCCTGAATCAGGATGCTAATTCTACAGTGCCCACCGCTACAGCCCAACCAGACACCCGCTTAATGAAGACAGTAGGCACTCCTCCTGGCCATAACACTAGGAAAAGCCCCAGTGATAGCAAGGCAAGCCATCCTTTGGATGCCAGCCAGACAAGCTACCGCCATCTTGGCCTCCATTTTTGGCCACCAGACAACAGCTCTATACATTACTGCAGTCTGACTATGGAGACATAAAGCCAATACAAAAGTCTTGGCTTCAAGACCCACTTATCACGTGTCTGCATTGAATTAAAGACAATTTCCCTCTGGCAATAACCCTTTCTAGATGTGGTCCCCAGTTTAGACTACACATCTAAACTGTGATAGAGATCAAGGATCACACCCACACTTACAGTTATGTTGTGTTTCTGCCAGTGGACAGGTGTTCCAGTTCCACATAAACTACAAAGCTTTACAGTATTCTGACAGATAAGGAATGGATGTCTGAAAATTACTTACAAACCACACGATGTAACAAAGAGTGGGTGGATGACAGCAGACGCCCTCCTTCATGTCATGAAGAACATTTTCCTTCCTCAAACACCAGCCGAAAGGCCCTTGCTTATTTTGTTAGTCAGACATCTTTCTGTCACATTTATCTGTCAGTGTAATTAAGTTTGCATTTGAAGATGGAATCACTCTGATAAAACACACACATTGACTGCAACAGATGGTCTAGTGTGCTTGCTGTCTTAGGAGAATATTTATCTCATATGTCAACAGAATAGTTTTAAATACAAAAATATACAGACGTATATTGGCTTCAAAGACAAAAGCAGTATAAATAAAATAAAGCAAGGTAAATAAAAAATGTATTTAGTCGTCATAATTTTTTGGTGCTGATTATCAGTATATATTTTATTTTTACAATACAACTTTCCTGTTGTCAAATATGGTTTTAGCATGTTTATCAACACATTTTTGTTGTTTCTTCATTTATGGGCATGCTACGTAAACTAATAATTACTTATAACAAACAAAGATACATGAAAAATGTCCCTAATGTTAAACTCTGATTGCAGTCAACAGTGGAAAGAGCCCAGTAATAACAGCTTTGTGAGAAAATTACAAGATTAAGATAGCCTTCGAAACATGTCACCATAGAAACACATGAATTTAATCTAATTTTAATCGAATTTAAACGATTGAATTACACACCACATTATATTATAATTCTGTTTCTTATTTTTAAATCTAATTACTGATCACACTTGACAAGTGGCGAATCAATAAATATTAAATAATAGAATTTGCTGATCATATTGTGGAAAGCCAGAGAGATAAGGAATTCAATAGGAGTATGTTAAGTGGCGAGTGTCACACTTACTGTAGTAGGAGAGCTAAACAGCATTTTCTTTTCAAAAATGTCTCTTAGTATTAGGTTTCTACAGACTTTTCCTGAATTTCAGTAATTTTTATTGTTTGATGAGTACGATAGGCGATGTTTTTTCAGAGGTCACTGTTTGCTCTTCTCCAATGGCACATGGACAGATGAAGGCCAGCTGGCTGTCGATTGGGCATCTCAGGCCTACTGTAACTACACCATATTTGTTGGTGTTCTCTTATCAGTGGTCTCAGCTATACAGATATACAGGATGGCAATGTACCTGTATAAAGAAAGTGACAGGTAAGAGTTTTAATAATGACATTGTAAAGTTAATAGTAATTGTATTGGACATGTCACAGCCCTATTAGTGAAGTTATCATTTCTATTTCTGTTTCAACCGGTACTTTAACTGTGAGAAAGGGTAGCATGCTGCTTCAGTTACGTTTAAGATGTTTTAACATATAGGCCAGTGAGTATGCCACATAAATGATTGTGGTGTATGAAAAAGCTATATTGTGTTAGGAAATTAACATTTATGATTAATGCAATTTAATGAACGCATCGGGCTAGAGATTCATATCACCCATAACAAATTCAGAAATTCTTGCATGCAGTAAAAATAATTAGTTATAAACCATTGTTATGTTGCTAGAAAATATGTGTGCAAAGCAGCGGGAACAGCTAGTTTACAATAAAATACAAAAAATAAAAACTGCCAAAGACAATTTTGTAATTAGCTATTGAAGTTACTTCTTCACTAAGTTAAACTGGAAATAAATATATACCCTTTCAGATCAGATTGGTTGGGAAAAAAACAGTGTAGTATAATATAGCTTGTTTGGATTAGGAAAACAACTTTTTATACATTGATCAGGAATATTAACTCCTTAAGGGTTTCTTTTTTTCAACCTAACCGATCCAAAAATGCATATTTTTTTTAATGTATAATATTGTTGGGCTTAGGTTCTTAAATATCTCTAAAAGTCTCAAAACCACAAAAAAATTTATTTTAAACAAAATAAATAGAGTTTTACATACGTGTGTTGATTTTTTGAAGAGTTCCAGTGTCTTGGCCCAGAGTACGGCTGAGTGATTTTGTAGTAACCCTTTTGGAAACTAATAATATATTTGCAATGTCTATTTACACTTTATACACTATATACATGGGCTCACTCCAACTAAAAGTTCTTCTGAGTGTAGTAAGCCCGGAAGCACGGCACCACACACAACCCGACACCCCCGCAAGCAGTACACTGGTAGCGGGATTCCTTGCGAACTTGTTTCGCGCACACAGCACATCTTTTCATGGCATTTTGCCTTTTCTCAGTTGATGGTACCTAATCAGGGAAGTGGCGTTCAATCAACCGAAGAGGGTCAGCTTCATTTGATGGCCTGCCATTTTTCACTTTCCGCTGACCATCTAGGTGATGGTTCACAATTTGTTCGACAAGTTTTTCTCTAAACTGAAGGGAAGTCATTCAAAAGAATGAACCAATGTAAAAATAGAACATCACACTCACTCTAGTGGCAATTCTAGGAACTACGGCGAGCTAGTGCAACAAACAACGAGAAAACATGAATCACTTATAACCGTGCGTACACGCGACAGCGGTACTTTTTCTGCACTTGGCTCTTGACGCGACAAAAACTCTTAAGGGGTTAAGAACAGTCAGTGTCTCAATAATTTCATTATTCTCCTTGGCCCATAGATTCTTATGATCAGCCTCCCCTGTCTTGTAGGTTGATTAGAAATAATTACATATGAAGTTGTAATAATATATACATTAAAATTTAATTGTTTTCAGCTCTTTCCTCTCAGCATTTGTGGACGTGGTGGGAAGTCTGTTTCTGTGCACCATGACTGTAGCTGCTGCCCTCATGATCACACTCGGCTTTATGGTTTGGTGTCATGATATGACCGAGAGATTTCCATCGTAAGTAACCCAATCATGTTCATGTTGAATCATTGTAAAATCAAAAACATTATTTAAAATTACTACCCAAATTGTTTACAGTAGTTTCAAAAAACTTATTGATTCGTGATTTGAACTAGAGATAAAGCAACCAGTATTCTTGTGAAAAAGGAAGTTGTAACTACAGGACTTGTAATATTTCGATATAGGCCTACGTTGAATTGACCAGTAGAGCTGGATTGGTGATGTCATTTATTAAAATAAAAATAAAGCCAATTAAGCATAAAGTCATTTGAAATGTCACTGTCCACATGAAGAATTACATTAAAATCTTGAACAAACAATATTGGTTCATCGTATTTAGCCAAATGTGACACAACTTTCAAAAGTATCTCAAGGAAAACGTCTCTTGGTGAACAATATACAGTAACAAACCATCTCCGTTTCTATAAAATCTGTTGTAGCCTACACATAGTTTTAAGTAGCTTAAGTTTCAATATAATTCTCTCTCCAAGTAGCATCCAATACTCACTCAAACAGAATAATTGGGCTTAAGCTATACTTAGTTCTAGAACATGGTAAATTAATGAAAACAAGTTAAAATTTAACATTAGGTCTACCTAATCTGTTACTGAGCTGTTTGTTTAGTTCCAACTTAATGCAACTTTTTGGCATTTAGTTTGTCCTCTTAAACTATGTAGCCTATTCAATTATTTCTATTAAAGTCAATACTGATCTTGAAACTAGCATGGAACGCTCAGTTTCTCAACAATAGGATTAACTCCTGGCAATGAAACTGAAATCAAGACACTTATTGCTTCTAAACTTTTGTGCAGTACGTTTGTAAATTGTTATAAATAATGTTTCAATATTTACATGGTTAATATTTTTACTGGTTGAAATATTTCCAGTTGTGAGATTGCTGCTGGAAATGCGTTTGACAAACAAGACGGCATTGATACAGCCAACTTTTACATTGAACTTGGGACAGCTCAGGTATGTGTAATCATACAGTATTGGTAATTAATATAATACATTATGCTTAGTGAATAAATGATGATTTTTACTAATTAATTTATTTTACTAGTCTTTTCCTGTACTTACTTGGTTTTAATTGTAGAGATTCAAACTTACATTTCAGAATGAATAATAGTAAATAATCAAACTAATCCTAATAAGAAAACTATCTAAGTCTTTTAAGATTATAAAAAAAGATATTTATGTATAATTCTGTAATAGAACAGATGATTCTAGAGTTAAACAAACACTATTTACTGTGACATTTGCACTATCTGCTGGTATGTACTTAGATACACAATTTTTCATAGTTTTACCACCATTTGTTCTTTAAAATGTTGAAGCCGAGCCCTTTTTCAGGGTATAGCACCCCAAATCCCAACTTAGCTTTTTAGCCTATTATATTCAAGTATTTAAATCAGCTGATACTCAAATTGTAAACATTAAAAAATAATCAATACTTTGAAGACTGTTTTTCCGGCGGAAACCAAGGTTGATTTGGTATTCTTAGACATCTAAATCAACATTTAACCCTCCAGCTGGTATGAAACGAATTTTTGTCGCCAAAGACCCGTCCGATTTGGCAAGGACGAATATTTGTCGCCCAAGTAGACATGTACAGTTATTGAAATTTTAGGCAATTAAGGTC
This sequence comes from Homalodisca vitripennis, assembly GCF_021130785.1. Lineage (NCBI taxonomy): Eukaryota > Metazoa > Arthropoda > Insecta > Hemiptera > Cicadellidae > Homalodisca > Homalodisca vitripennis. The sequence continues at coordinate 141,196,687 of NC_060207.1, forward strand.
ATTTAAATGGTTTTGATTTGATATATTCTGGAAGAGCATTAACTAAAGTACCGATTTAATGTTCTTACTTTGATTATTGTGTTCTTTGTTTACCGTAAACCATCGTTCTCTATGGACACCTGACGTGAACGTAGTACAGGTCAACCACGTTGTTGTGAAACTGTAAACAAGTGCCGGATTTTGTGTTTGAGGTTACGAATCCAATAGTATTTGTGGAAATTGTATTTTATAGTGTTTTAGTGTTGTTATTTTTGTTGTTTAGCTTACTTAGGTTATAGTTTTGGTTGTTCAGTATGGGTGAAAACTTGAGAGACCGATCAAGTGATCTTGGAGAGCATTTTTTGAAATAAGTAAATATGCACGCCTTTTCATACAAAGCCCTGTAACACATACGTTTTGAGGTAAAAGTTACAATAATTATATATTTTTGGAATCAAGACAAAATTATAGATAAGTTATAGATTTACAGTTTTGATGTAAAGCTTATTGCTAAGCAGTTACACAACGGAATATTTACAAAAATAATCTCCATAAAACAATTTTCTTACGTTTTGTAAAAAAAACAAAAATATTTTTACATGGAAACAATAAGTTATTGTTATTATAATGCTCTCATAGTTGTGAATACATTGACATATAATAGTTTATATCTGGACTAACAGTTACGAAATGTGATACATTATAAAAAACATCTGTGAGGCTGTTAAAATAGAGCCGAAAGTACAGAGTGACACCATTGCCAGCTCTAGGGTTAACACAGTGCTAATTAAAAGTTATCATTAAATAGTAAAATATTTGTTATCTTATAGAGCAAGAGCCCGCGACGTCCAGACATTCGTTATTTCATAAAAGCTGACAACTTGTCAGTATACGAGTACTATACAGGTATAAACATACCTCGAGTATGGAGCCTGGTTCGCGGTGGCTTCGGCAGGTAATAGGTAGTAAAGGTGAGTGAAATCACAGTTAAAATTCGTAATAGTGTTAAGCTCAGTTTTTATACATTTCAACATTAAACAACGATAGAAAGCTGCATGTGCGATGCCGGACACTTAGTATAGTTCCAACCCCCTGCCAGACACCCCTAAAGTACGATTAATAAAATTAGTACTTTCGTCATATTATAAAACCTGAAATTTATATATGTTATTAGGGGAACTATAAAAAGATGTTTTCGTAGTTCCCAGACACTTTCTATGGTTCCTTCATGCAGCCAGACACCTCAAAAGTTACTGTAGGTGCGAGCGCGAGAGATATACATATAAGCGGGTGCGAGTGAAATAGTACGTAATGTCTACGGTGATCTTTTACTGCGCATCAGCTGTCTTAACCGTTCACACTACTATGTATTCAAACAAACGTTCGGAATATAAGACAGCTGATGCACAGTAAAAGATCGCCGTAGACATTACGTACTATCTCAATCGCACTGTGGCACCGCTATTATTGTATATCTCTCGCGCTCGCACCTACAGTAACTTTTGAGGTGTCTGGCTGCATGAAGGAACCATAGAAAGTGTCTGGGAACTGAGAAAACATCTTTTTATAGTTCCCCTAATAACATATATATATATAAATATCTGGTTTTATAATATGACAAAAGTACTAATTTTATTAATCGTACTTTAGGGGTGTCTGGCAGGGGGTTGAAACTATACTAAGTGTCCAGCATCGCACATGCAGCTTTCTATCGTTGTTTAATGTTGAAATGTATAAAAACTGAGCTTTACACTATTACGAATTTAAACTGTGATTTCACTCACCTTTACTACCTGTTACCTGCCGAAGACACCGCGAACCAGGCTCCATACTCGAGGTATGTTTATACCTGTATAGTACTCATATACTGACAAGTTGTCAGCTTTTATGAAATAACGAATGTCTGGGCGTCGCGGGCTCTTAGACTATTAAAAGTACCCCCATACTTGATCTCACTGTGGCGTCGGTATTAGTGGTGTCGGTATTACTGGCGTGTGACATGTGCCTCACTGAGATTGAATGTGTTAATGGTGTCATATAAAAGTCGTGGCTATTCCTACAGGAAGTCGCATATTGCAATTTCAGTGTTTTTGTCGTATTAATTTTATTAATATTACACCAAAATAGAGCTATAATAACAATACATAACATGTGACAGTTTTGCTCAAATGGATTATGCAATGTTAATATCTCAAGATAGAGCATAAAAATGAATTAATCCCATTAGCATAAAGATTGGAATGTGGTAGTTTGATCAGGAAAGAATAAATAACAATGCTGTAAATGTGAATTTGCTAATCTGAAACATATTTTAGAAATGTTCATGAAAATATTTCTGATTCTTCTGTGATGTGTCACTAAATTTCTTTTGAAATTTACATCAAGGGAGTTTCAAATTAGGTATTTGGTTTGGAAAATTATGTGGTTTGACCCGAGATTGGGCCAATCTTTACAAATTAATACTTCAAATTTGTGGTCATAATCCTTTGACATATATGATACATAAACTAATTTTCAAAAAGACAGTAATCATCTATTTACTTTTCAACATATACCAGTAAATTAACATCTACATGTACTCAAATATAAGATGGTTTTATTAAGAAGCAAAAAACCAAATTACTAAAAAATGTAAAATTTGAATTTTAATATTTATAGTTTGGTTTTGCTTTAATCATATTTAATGATTTTACAATAAAAACAAAAATATACCTTTCAAAAATAGGCTACTCTATTTTTAGAGTACCAATACAACAATATTCACTGATTTTGAAGGATGCCTATAATTCAGTATAATAGAGCATAATGCTGGGAGATTTAAGCAGCAAACACTTGTTTGAGAAATGTTATTACCTTCCCGTTGTGATGAAGAAAAGAATGTTAATAATTGTATTTTGCTTTACAAGAATGGTTATTGATCAATGTCAAATGATATAAGTATCCTCACAAAACCTATTACACATAGAAGTGCATTACAGAAATGGGAGCAGATTTAACAAAGATGAACAAGTATCAGGTTTATACTCTGCTACAATTTGCAAATTTCCATTCATCACATTTAAAAACTAGATCTGTGCACCTTGTGACAAGTATAGGATCTATAAACATAGTGGTATTATAAAAACTTTCACATTTTTTAGTTACATAAGTGTACAGGAGAACCTTATAATGTCTAAACCTTGTTTGAGTAAACAGTTATTCAAATGTTAGTTTAGCTCCATTTCACCTTCTGCCTGGTGCAGTGTCTGAAATCTGACACTGTCACAGACTTGACTCCTGGAATCTAGAGTTCATATCTGTCTGAAAAGATCCAAAAAGTGTGATGAAGATATTCAAAATGTTTTAACATCAGAGGCATCTAGACTACAAAAGACCCTTTGTCTGGTTTACCCAGCCATCAGGCTCAGTTCACAGTTTACAAAAAACTTTATTTTCCAAATAGTTTACAAAAAATACAATTCCATGTGCTATACAAATTACACGTGTGGAAGAGAAAAACAATTCCATTTTTAACCTTTCCAGCGTTATTGACGCGGATCCGCGGAGGGCCACTACAAGCTCAAAACGTTATTGCCGTGGATCCGCGTTTTTGCATTCTTTATTTTCTTACTGCTATGCTAGTTGAATATTTTGCTGCTAGATGGTACTAGTAGTCATGCGACATACAGACGGGTTGCCCTGCCTCGAATTCTGTTACAATGGGAGTGGCAGTTGCTTCTAATTGGCCAAACACTGTCTAGCGAGCGTGGCCCCGCGCCTTTCACAAAGTCATTGACGGGAGCTCCCGTCAAGGCATCTAGCCGGTTAGTGAGAATCATCCGGTACACGCATATGTATTTCGGTTATCGCTAATTTTCTGTTGTGTCCTATTCTTTTTAAAGTAAATTATTCATATTATATGGTACAGCAGTTTCCAGTATTTATTTAGTGTTTTTTATCATTATTCGTGTGAATGGCGAATCCAGACGATTCGGAATTTGAAGATTTGGTAATTCTGAGCAATTACTTGGTCAATCCTAAACTTTTTAATATTTTACTACGGTCATAAGGATGTTATCAGAAAGCAAGAAACATAATTCAAGCCCCGCAAGGCCGTCATACAGGTTGCCGAGCGATAAGAAGGTTCAAAGTCCACGCGATAACAGAGTGGCTTGCGGGAGACGCGCGGAATGTCAGTTGTGACAGCCCGCCACCAAATAAACACTCTTTGTCTACTTTAGTATTTTTCAAATATTATTGGTTTGTAATATAGTATATGTTTATCTCTAAAACTGTGTTTCATTCCCATACTTACTGAATAAATGATAACAATATTAGTGACAACTACACTGCTATTCTACGATATTCTCAAAAGTTAAAAATTAGCCTAGGAAATCCAAAAAGGGCTAAACAAATTTTATTTACCGTTAAATAACTCTATTTTGACATAGAGAAACAAAAATAAATTTAACTTTACACATTGGAAATTTTTAAAAATTGTAACTTTATCAAAGATCAGGTCTAATTTTTCATGACGCTTAAAGGGTTAATATATTGTCATTATATTATACTACAGTTGGTCAAGTATATTCAAAGCCTATCCAGTCATCTTTTGGCAGGGGATGAACTTAAATTTTAATAAGTAACATGTTTCAACATTTTTAGATATAAATAAATAAATCATTACATAAATAAAACCAAACTGATTAATAATAAAATGCTTAAAAAGTTTATGGACTACTTAGGAAGATTTAAAATATATTTCAGTTAAATAAAAAAATGAATTAAACTGTAACAAATTTATTAAGTTATTTAACTTGGCAGTAGAAATTTAATAGTAAAATTCATTTAGAAGATAAATAACAATTATTAATAATGTGATAAATCAACATTCAGAGAGTGGTACAAATTTAACAAATCCGAGGTCCACGTTCTATAGAAGTTCAACAAAACCGGATTTAATATAAAATATATACAACAATAACAAATGCAAAGTGTAACCCAGATGAAGAGATATTCTCATTGTCTCATCAACTGAGACAACACAATTGAGTGTACTACAATGTTTTAGACATCCCTAATCATAGGAGCAACCAAGTTTTCTATATATATATATATATATATATATATATAAAACATAGCTATGGTGGGAAGGGTTGATTCAATGCAAATGTTGAATTTGGCTCTAACCTTCTGCTTTGTGTGGAATCAACCCTTATTTGTGCCACACATATGTTACTCATAACGAGCCAGAATTATGTTCATAAAATTCAAATAATATAGTGAATGTGTTAAAGCTTGTGTTATTTGCCTCAGTTTGGTGCTTGGGCATCAATGGCCTGTTGGGTCGGCCTGTCAGTGTTTGCAATGCTGAAACTCTGCCGTTACCACCAGCTGGAGAATATGCGAGTGTCGATGTTCCGGGAACGTCAGCGCCTCATCAACGAGGGCAGTGGACAATTTCCTGAGAGTAGCAAAGCTCATACCAATCCTGTTCCAGGGCCTCCACAGATATAAGCCACTTCGCTTGCATGAGTTTGTTTTGATAATTTAGGTACGTCTAAATTGGGGAACCAAAGATTGTGCGATTTCAAATAATAAATTTCATATAAAATTGTAGCGTTTGTAAACCAATCCAAGTGATATTAGTTTTTTAATCAATTTACAGGGTTTTAGAAAACCTTATGTTGATATAAGATAAGTAATGAATATTTAGAGCTTCCAGAATAATTTTATTGAAATATTTAATGGAAAAACTTTAAATTTTTGTTGTGCAAATATTGTATAATTATTATATTATTTACATCTTATGATGAAAAAAATATGTTTAATGAAATGTTTAGCTTTAAATAATTTTGTATGTACGATACAAAATCAGTGATTACATGTAACTAAATCTAAGTAAGCAACCATAACTAAAACTTGATTTACAAATATTGTAAATATTGTGAATCCTGTTTACTTAACTGTAACTTGATAAATCACCACCATTATAGAACAAAATAACTGTCCTACTTTGTGAATTTAATAATAACAGTTACTCACCATCACATTTAACATCAGTTTTGTGTAAATACATATATTTTTAAGTGTTTTAAGTTTTATATAATATATTAAATATGATTTAGGTGTATATGTGTTGCATAAAATATATAATAAATTGTTGTTTGTTTAAGGGTAAGTTGTGTTAACTGTGATAGATTGTCTGTTTTATCTGGAGTACAAAATATTTTGCAATAAACCTGATATATATATTCTTTTGTATACTCAGAAAAGCTGTGTTAAAACGAGTTTGCTATGTTACCTTATTTTATATTAATAAATTGCATTTAAAAATAAAAAAATTAACATGTTTCTTTCATTTAATGTTAATGTAAATATGGAATCATTATGTATAAATACCCAAACATGTCCTAAGCTATCAGTGAAATGCAATTTCTCATGAAGAATTTTATTTATAACATAAAGACTTATTTTAATAAAAACAAAACTTGATTTTTCAATTTTTACAATTTAAAGTTTATTAACCCCTTGACTGCACACTCGTGTTGATACAGGGATACCACTATTGTGTACTGCTCGTCTGTGTTACAGTAGAGTGTCGGATATCCAACCTTTCGGCTATCTGACCTTTGGTTTTCCAACCTTCCGAGTTATTTGATCTTCGGGGGTAATATGACATGTAACAAGATTTTACGCAATATGTCACGTGAGGCACAAAGGGCTTTCATCACACCTGACTGTATGCAGCAGATTCCTGTGTGAATTAGCTCCTTTCTTTCACCCGACTGTACGCATTATATTCCCGTGGCAGGTGACAGGTTGGTGACTTCACTTTCTCTTAGTTTTTGTGTGTTGCAGTCCTCAGAGCTAACATAGCTTTTTCACTGAGAGATATCGTTTCCTTGTTTCGTTTCTACCGTTTTGTTAGACTGTTAGTTCTGTTTTGATTTTGTTGTGTGTAGAAGTTGTGGCTTCAAAACGTAAAAAGGTAGTTGTGTCAATGTAAGAAAAACTGAAAACCTTAATTAAAGAGATTAAGACAATGGTGAAACTTTATTAAAAGTGGCACAAGATTATAACATAGGAAAAACAACAGTAGGATATTGGAAGAGAAATCACAATGAAATTGAAAAATGGTGTTATCAGCGAGTCATGGCAACTGCTTTGGAAAATTGGGAGACTATTAAAAAATGTGAGTATGAAAAAGTAAGCTTTGTACCTGTGGTTTACTCAACATAGAGATAAAGGTGTACCAATATCAGAATTAATCTTAATCTTACAACAAAAAGCCTTAAAGCTTCGAAGTGAATTTAACGAAGGTGAACCTGATTTCACAGCTAGTGTAGGTTGGATCGATAGATGGAAGAAAAGATATGGGATTAGGCAGCTTAATATCTTTGGCGAGAAGCTTTCAGCAAACTGTGAAAATTCAATTAGGGACCATCTTTATAAGCTATTGGACAATAAAAGCCTATCAAATATTCAACTGTGATTGATGAGACTGGTCTCAATTACAAATTGTTACCGGCCAAAACACTAGCGTCAAATGTCGAAGTGGCAGATTACAAATGTAGCAAAGAGTGACAATTCTTGCATGCAGTAATGCCACGGCAAATAGAATGAAACTAGGTCAGACAGGTAAGTCAAAAAATCCGAGAATGTTTAATAATGTTTCCAAAAATGTTACAATATTACAATTAAAAAATGCATGGATGAAGTGAGAAATTTTTAAATAATACTTTTTTAAAGAATTTGTGCCACAAACTGAAAAGTTTTTGAAATTCAAAAATTTGCTACAGAAAACAATATTGTTTGACAATGCTACGTGCCAATTTTTTACTTTGGTTCCGCAACATGGTTCTTTCAATCCCCATACAATAATTGGAAGTTGACTGTATTTATTTGTTCTATTTTTGTTCGTCTTTATAAAAGGACTCTTAAAATAGTACTTAGCTGAAATGAACAAGTCGGTAATGAAATGAAATACTTATTCTTTCTAATGAAGGTTTGGAGACAACAGAGTGGATGCTTACACAAATTGTACAGTCTGGAATGAAGTATTTTTAATTAAATAATTGTGTTGTAAAATCTTCTGTTGTTGTTTTGTTTTCATAATATCAGAATAGAGCATGCAGAGAGCCAGTCATTTCCCTTTGTATGAAAATAGACTAGCTATTTATAAAGAATACTTTTGTAAAATTTATTATTCATAATGATGTTCCTTTTATTTAGTTATCTAGTTTTAATTGGATTTTAAAGAGTTGTGAACGAAAAACGAATTCATTAATTTTATTTAATCTAGTCTCACTGCTTAAAATACTACGAAATCGGGGATTTTTACACATTGCCGCTGATTGGTAATTTCACTCATTTGTATATTTTGCTCATCAACCTTCGATTTGTTATTGTCATTGCTTTTAATTTATTCTGCTAATTAAATGCAGAATTCAAGAAGACATAGGCCTATATGAAAATGTGTTGTTTGCACTATTAAGTCATGTCAAACTTTAAATGAGTTATGATATAGTATTTAATGGTATAAAGGTTTAATAATGGTTATGGCTTAGAAAAAGTAAATATAACCTATGCCTATTAAATTTAAATTGTCGTAGTTAACAGGTTTGTGGCACAAAACAGCCACAACCAAATTGTGTTTTTTTGAGGACCAAATTAATTGGTCTCAAAGCAAAGATTTTTACTGTACAAAATACAGTCTTAAATACGTTTGAAGTTGTTAAATAAACAGACACTTCCTAAGGAGGATGTAGGTTGCCTTACGCATTCGTCAGTAGTCACCACCTTAGTTAGCATTAGTCAGAAGTCATCGCCAAGATGTATTTGTGTGTTTTTTGCGATTAATAAATAACTATTTTTTATTTCCCCCTTTTATACGATTATATCCTGAAAGAAATTACATCTAACAAGTTGTACTTAGAGACTGTTAGGTTGAAAATTTGTTAAATTTAATTGTTAAAAAATCTAAAATCCTTAGTTAAATGATTTTAATTTTTTGGGATGATGGCTGTAAGAGTATGAGAAAAATCATAATTTCGATTTTCTTGAACTTCAGAATTAAACTGGGTAAAACCAGCTGAAAACAAAATTTATTCAGCTAAATGCACTGTGTGCAATAATATATTTACTGTATCAGGTATGGGAAGGACTGCTTTGGTGAGCCATAAAAATGTAAGAAACACACAAGGCACTACTCCTTTATTTTCAGTTTTTGACTGTTCATCCGAACTTTGTCAAATGTGACTGTTGAGTCTACTCCAATTTTACCTGAATCAGTAACAGCCAGCTCTTCTTCGGGAAAATCTTCAGAAACTATATCTTCCTTTGACAATAGTAGTACACTTTCAAAACCAACAACTTTAGCCAATGCATTCATAATCAAAGAGACAGTAACTAAAGCCGAAATCCTGTGGTGTAGTCAATCTGTTGTTAACTACCATTCTTTAAGGATGTAGCAAGCAGCTGCAAAATTAAAAAAATAATGTTTCCTGATAGTGAAATAGTTAAGTTATGAATCTTCATAAATCAAAGATTGCTTACACTTAGGTTTATGGTTTAGGACACTATTTTGAGTCAATTTTACACACAAAAATTTACAACAATCCAAATATTGTTATTGGTTTTGACGAAAGCCTCAATAAATTTGCCTAAAAGCAGCAAAGGGATGTCATTGAGATTTTGGGACAGTGATAAAAATGAAGTTGTTTCTCGTTACTTCACATCTTTATCCTTTAACCATAACTAAAGATATAAAAAATTGTATTATGGCGTTATTACAATCTTTCGATGTGACTGAAGTGCTGCAGATCAGCATGGATGGACGGAATGTAAATTTTAAGGCTCTTAAATTGTAAAGAAAGGAAAGAAGTTGCATTAATGTTGAACTGCAGCTTCTTGATTTGGGTTCATGTGGGGTGCACACCGTACATTGCTCATTCAAGAATAGCATGAAAGCAACCTCAGGGAGTAGTTGATTTTCTAAGAGGATTGTACAATCTTTTCGAAGACATTCCAGCTCGTCAAGAAGACCTTACACGCAAAATATTTTCAAATGTACTCCCTTTAAAATTTTGTGCTGTTCGTTAGTTAGAGAACATAAATGTTTCAGAACGAACTTTGTTCATGTTGCCGAACTTAAAATCCTATGTTAAAAAAGGTGCCAAAGAAAAAAGAGAGCCAACCTGCAAAAGTTTTTTATTGTTAAGTATGCTCTTAGAGACAACCTTTTTGTAGTTAAAAAACCAATTTTCAAATCTATTGCTAAGAATTTCAGCCATTTTTAAGAGAATTTAAAACTTCTAATCCTATGACACCTTTTGTTTATCATCAAATCATGACTTTTACTACGAGTTTTATGATAAGGTTTGTTAATGAAGAAGCTTTTAAAAACAAAAAACAAGGGATATAGATGTTTATCCCTAAATTTTAACATTTAGACAGCAGTCTAGGAATTGTCTACAGACTATCCTCAATCAGCTATTGGAAAGGTCTCCAATTAAATACAAACTGACCAGAGCACTAAGCTGTTTAGATCCAGCTGTGGCTGTTATTTCTTCTGGTATTGATCTTCTGAAATCTTTACTTGAAATTCTTGTAGAGAATAACCAAATTTCTGGTTTTTTAACCATCCAAGTAGAAAGAGAGTACATAAGAGTTTTGCTCTAGAAGTGTTGTGAGAGCTGAAATGAAGAAATACAGTAGAACTAAAAGATTAAACCATTTTTGGATTGAACTGCTGGGGAGAGTCATGTGAATGGAAAACTTCAAGACAGCTGATAAAGAAAATATTAACACTGTCTCATTCTCATGGTACTGCAGATTTAGAAAGGGTATTTTCAATTAACAAAGAATGACTGTGTTGTTGAAAGTCACCAGGAGATAAAACTTTGTATGCAAGTGTGTTCACTCTAATCCTCCTGTGTACACATCACACTGTGTAAAAAGTGTGTTAACCTTAACTAGCCAATAAATGTGGACATTTTATACTGGTTTTCATTCATTCAAATAATTTTTAATAAAGAATCATATATGAATATTTTATATGCATTACATTCTGTCACCCGATTTGGGGTCATTGTTTTAAAATAAAGTTTCCTCTATGATTTCTTGACATATGTTTTGTATGAATAAAAAGCGGTATAATAAATTACCACACTTAACTAATGAATGTATAATATAATTTATATACTCATATGATAGCCTAACTAAACAATCTAGAGGTGTTAATTATATGCTTTAATAAAACTGCCTGAATAACACCCTGTAAAAAAGTCTCCTGTATATAAAAAACATTTTAATAAAGCCTTTGGCATACTCAGCGTTCTTAAATAATGCCTCTTATGTATACATTATGCTTTGATAATACCTACCTGTATCCACAATGTATTTTAGTAAAAAGTCTCCTAATATTGATGTAGAGAACAATTCAGTTTGTTATTATAACAGGCTTAATTATGAGTCACAACGAACACACTCAATACTTCTCTGTCATCTGATGTATTTTTAGTGTATTTGTATAGATATGTTTAGTATGTTAATATATACAAGTAATAAAATGTATTTCCTGAAACCACCCAGTGGCAGTGGTGATAGAGAAAAAAAGTTAGTCAAACATGAATTTTATCCAAAAATAAATGGTTTTGATGTATTTAGAGATATCTTTATTGTTTGGATTGTTAAGTGGCCAGTCTGTAAGAGCTGAGGAGTTTGCAAAAGGTTAAATTTCTAAAGTACAGATTTGTACACAGAACCATTATATTACTTAAGATGTCAGTAAGATATTATTGGTTTTCTATTAATAGTTTGAGAGTAAAATTTAAATGTTTTTAGCATATTTAAATATGGAATATTTTTGTTTCCCCCCCCACACACATACACACTTTTTGTTTTGTTTTTTGTTCCACTGTCACTGTCTTCAGAATTAAAAAAGTTGTCTAAAAGTTATTCAGTCTTGATGATGAAAGAGTTATATTCAGAAATTAAATAATCACCTGTTTATTGTAGAATGTACTCGTATAATTCTACAATGAGTATAAAACGGGGATTTGCAACAACTTTAAACCCATTTTTATAAATATCAATTTAATTTATAATACACTTTTAATAAATGAACATAGTCTCTTTATAAATACATAATATTTGGATTTTTACAAATATGTTTGGTTTATTGGACTCTGAATGAAGAATTTGACGAAGATCCAGTTGAGTTTGAGATGTGAAGATTCTCATTTGTTAAAAGCGAACTGCTTGATGAAGATACGTCAAAAGGTGATTTACTAGAAATATTTATAGCTTTAGTTGTAATAGTAGATCTTGACTTACTTGTAGATTTCGATCTTGTTGTCTTGAATGTTCGTTTGGAGGTTATCAGTATAGTTGAATCAATTTCTCTGCTGGTTCGTGGAGATGTTAGAAGCACTTCTCTAAACTTTTCATCCTCCTTGTTCATGGATTTTAACATGCAGAAAGAAATGAAAGATGCAATAACAAAGACTACACAGAACACAAGTAGTAGAGAAGAAAATCTGAATCTACTTGGGATTGATCTAGAATGGAGAAAGTATCCTGGAGGATAGACCGGTACTGTACAGTTTGGTCTGCCTTGGTTATCACTAGGGTGCATGTTCTGTTAGTGAACAATGTGAAAATAGTCAATAAGTCTTTTTTTTAAACAACCTGTTGAGTTATATTTTGTCATACAGATGAATAGTTAAAATTGAAATGCAAAAAATGTGGGATTGAGCTCACCGTATGTGACAGATAATATTGATAAGTTTTATAGATAAAGGTAATATAGATTACAGAATTTGCGACATGTTTCATTTATTGCAGCAAATTAATCATTACACAATATGTTCTGAGTGAAACTAACAACCATTAGTTATCTCTGTAATTCTAGTGTTGATGAACGTATAATACAGGTTGATATTTGTTTTTTTTTTTGTTGTAACATGCAGAAACCTATTTTTGTTAAATGTATAGTTTTCAGAATTTTCATATTTTAAAAATTATAATCATAAATATTATTGATAGTTTTTATTTAAATGAGCATAAATAATCAATATATGAGGGTCATTCAATAAGTAACGAGACAAATTACTACTCCTAAAAATGGGTGAATTGATCCATATGAAACAGTTGGCAACATTGTGATGACATCTGATCAGCTGTTCAATCATACTTTGTACACATAGCCTAAAATTTACTCTGTTAGTAAGGGTGAGTTTGCTCTACCAATTTCACTGTGGTAGAGCACAATGCTGTGATCAGAATTTTAGTTTCAGAAGGTGAGAAGGTTGTACAATCAACGAAAGAGTATTTAAAGTGTATGGAAACAATGATTTGAATCAATTGATCATTTACAATCGTTTACAATTCGGGGTAGAACAGTTTCAAAGTGGCCTAACAAAAGTTTCTGATGAGCAATGCAGTGTACGACTGGTTAAAGTTGGGACTTCCATTCTCGAATCTTGGATTGATGCGTTAAATTGGGGACAATAGGCATATAACTGTTGAACTGATAAGTGTAAAAATAAACACATGTTGGAACTATCCATAAAATTATTCACAGCAAGCTGCAGTGTAAGAAAACCTGTGCGAGATGGGTATCCAGAACTACGGACGCTCACAAAGAAACCCTGCTTCAAATCAGTCAACATGTGAAAAATCGATATTTGACTGAAGGAGGTTTTCAAAAAGAATTGTAATGTGTGATGAAACATGGATCCACCACTATGAGCTAGAGTGAAAATGACAGAGCCTTGAGTGGAAACATATGACTTCTGCCACTCGCAAAAAATTCAGTCGTTTGCCGGTAAAGTCAAGTTTACAATATTCTGGGATTTTCAGAAGCCAATTTATTATGCTTTTCTTGAATAAACAAGAACAATCAACAGCTAGTACTACAGTGACATGCTGAAAAACAAGATAGGCTTTGCTATTCGAACGCAACTCTATGGGCTCTAGACTGATATTTGATAATATAGTGTTGAATTAACTATATATCTCAGTATTATATTTCATAGTCAGTTAGCTTTATCATTATTATTCTGTTTTTTCCCTGCTAAGTCCTGCAATTGTGTAATTTCATGCATGGAACTGGAAAATCAATCATTTCATTCATACTGCTGCATTAATACACATAAAACAGATCTATATACATATATATTTTTTTAATTGGGACTAACACACAAACTTAGAAATGTAATTCATTCAAAACATAAATGCTTCTACATATGCCAAACATGATATTAGTCATAATTTTGCTGAACCTCTGATCTTCTTAACCATGAACACTGAAATAATGTGTATCTGATAAGTGACTACTTCTGTTTGAAAACTACCATAGGGCTCCGTAATTTACATTATATGAGCTTTTATTAAATAGGCTACAGACTTTGATTTGAAAATTGTTTGTGAAGTAGCTGCACAATTTTATATGAAGATCTCATACGTTCTCTTGAATTCCATTAAAATTAGTCCTAAGTGTAATCTCTATTATAGCTTCAATTAAATATGACCAAAAATTATAATTTAATCTTTTATTTTTTCTGTTTTCAACCGATTTGCTGTAACAGTAAAAAAAGATAAATATTGTTCGTTGGAAGATAAGTTTATTGCCATCTAATTAGTTATTTAATGGGCCATAGTGGTACAAATGTAATGAAAGTAATTAAACAAGTTTTGTATAATATTTTGTTTAATATTTTATTAAAAATGTTTTTACATTACAATCATAAAATTTAAAATAAATTAATATCTCAATACAAACTTACATGCCAATTTTGGTGTTTTTAAAATTAGCAATTGCCAAATTAATGCACACATACAAACGTACACTTTCAAGAAACACAATGTTTTTACTCAGGTTTAAAAAAAAAAAAACAAATAGTATTTCCATTTCTTAAAAGTTTAATATTTTGGATTATTTTAGTACTTTTTCATATACTATGTATGCGAAAGTAGAAGAGAAAGAATATAGAAAATTTGATCTGCATTAAGCTCTCTATCAAAGTTTAATTATGTGAATTTTGAATAATAGCAAAACAATGATAGACTCAGAAGTGTGAGCCAATATCCATTTTATGAGGATACAACTTTATTTTAATTAAATCCATAGAGGAATTTCCCCGAGAAAGGAATTGATCAATTATCAGTCAGTCATCCTAGTTTTGGTGAGTGTCGAAATGGAATGATAGCAAAATTATTAAAATATTAAAACTCATTATTTTCTAAGCCTTTCAAACTTTTTATCTTGCTGGCTGTTACTGATATGACTATTGTTTTTGGATTGATGATTAGTTTCAGCGTGTGTCAAGTTAACAAGTTTTATTAGTAAAAATTATAATTTTGTAATTTTAACCTAAGTTTATGATTATACAATAGTTGTAAAAAGGAAAGGGGCAGTAATTGAGTATCCATCATAGATTAAGCAAATCATAATATTCGGTTGTTTTGTCTATGAAGGTATAATGAGGATTATTATCCTGTTAGTAAATACTCATAAGATGTTCAAATGAATATTTTAGAAGTGGTTGCTAAACAACCATTTTTACTCTTTGGATGAGTCATATCTTGCCTGAATCCTTTCTAAAATTGTTTTAAAATCAAACATAATTTAGTTGAGCTACTGTACTGAATTATTCTTCAGGTTTTTACCATTATAAAATTGTAACTGTCGGCTGACTCATGAAACTCACAAAGGTAATATAAAAAATAATTAAGATATCCTATTGTCCTAGTACTATTCAGGTAATTATTTAAATTGAAATAAGCTAATTTATCATGTAAAAAGAATCACAGAATTTAATACAAAAATATTTTTATTTAAATGAATTCGTCCCCTATCCCCTTGTAAGCTGATATCTTGTATTATATTTAAAAAAAATTTGTATGTAAAGGCGTGTGTTATTTAAAAAATGGGGTAACAAACAGCTACTTAAATTTATTGTTATAATGATCTCTTAAACATTCTGCCTGATACTTCAAGGATTTATTTCATACTAGCTGTTACCCGCGGCTTCACACGCAATCTTAGAACCAAAGTCCTCATATTACTTAGTAAAAGCAATTATGATGTAATATGATGGGAGTCTTATAAAAATTTTAAAACGTAAGTAGGCATACATCAGGTAGATATTATTTAAGTTTGTGGTAAATAGTATCAGAGTGTAACTTAATTATTATATCATGTTTGGCACGTGTAGGAGTATTTCTGGTTCTAATTAATTATATACATAACGTCACAGCTGAATCTGTCTTGTCATCCCGATCAAGAAAACACAAATCTCAGATCACACAGGTCTCAGAAACTTACTTCGGTCAATTAGCGTATATTTCCAGTCCTTGTCATATATTTCAGGTCTAAGATATTTCCAGTACTATAGTAGAGTTTGTCTTGTTGTTCTGACGAAGAAAAAAAAAAAAAATATATATATATACTTACGTAGGACCGAGATGCCTACTTCGGTTAAATATTGCCTACTTAAAACCATTTAAATTCACTTACCTCTATGTCACAGTTTAGCTTGCCATATTGCCTTGATCAAATTTGATATACGTTCGATTACCTAGTTCTCGGAAATCTACTTTGGTCAAAATCGTGTTGACATAGTTGAGTTTGCTAGGACTGAAAAGCCTATTACGACCTAGGGGGAAGTCCTACCCACTTCTTATGTACTTCCGGTATAAGGGGGAAATCCTCATTAAGGTTATGCAACATTCCAAAATAATCGTTATTAAAGTTTTGTGTTACACTTTTTTTTGGACTGTAGCCAGGGAAAGAATGAATCGTTAAGGTATGTTAGTGTTCATTTCTCTGTTTTTCCGTAAGCCATTGTTAAAATCTAATACTATAATGTCAAGGAAGCCCACCAGTTTAAAGTAACTTATGTGAAAACATTCATAACTGTTCATTAATGTTAGTTTTATAACAGTATTTAATGCATTAGATGATTTAAATTTGTCACTGGCGCAATCTGGAGTAAAATTTATATATTAATGTTTTATTTACTATCTGCATTACACTACTGATCAAGCACTGTTTACTTATTGTTGATAAAATTGAAATGTAAACAGATGTTTCAGAAAATTTGTCGAACTATAGCTGTCAAAATACGTTTCGTTCTTATCATAACATTTGAATGTAAACAAACTAATTTTTCAATTTGAATGCGACTTTATTTGGGGAAATGAATGTGTTATGGGTGGTAAGCGGTCTAAATGTTAATTCAGACCAAAGCTATACCTGTTCCAAATTTCAGCACAATCCGTATAGCAGTTTCAGCGTGATTCGAGGACAAACCTCCAAACATCCAAATATTCAAACTTTCGCATTTATAATATTAGTGGATTTAGTAGGATTTCCTTTTGTATCCAAAACCAACAACATACATGTTATTTTTAAATTTAACTATTATAACTTTATAGACTAAAAATTATGTTTAACACATTAATTAGTGTAATTACCTACATGTAAAAAAGTAATCTGTTCAACATCCTATGTTCCGATAACAACAGAGATTTATATCATTCTCTCAATCAGCTTTTTATTATTGTATATTTACATATATAAAAAAATACAGTAACAACAAACAAATAATGTTTCAATTTGATAGTTAAATTGTTCTTTACATTTACGTAATAATTCATAATACAAATTACAAAAATAATTGTAAGTATCTGAAGGATTTTATTAGTAATTAAATTAATGTTTTACTATGTGTATATAGATATAAGTGGTATTGTTTCTATCATTAAAAGTTTGTTAAGATAAATGGAAGATGGTTCAGATCTTTTAAGCAATAATTAGTCTTAAGTTTGAACAACAGATTAAAACATTCATATTCTCAATCCAAATTTGCTCTCCTCTCCTAGACTATAATTAATTTAATAATTGTCCTAATCATATGTATCAGTATACAAATTATTTCTTCAACAATATTATACTCATAATATAGCCCACTCATTTAGAAGATTCCCAAATTAATTATAAGTATTTTCTTCATCCTTATCTTATAATTTACAAGCTCTTGGAATGCAGGGTCACAAGAGTTCACCTCTGTGGAAAAAAATACTTCTCTCTAGCAGTGATTAATTTTTATGAAATTAAAAGTATAAGTATAAGGAGGTATGTATAACTTTATTTACTGAATCGATTAGTGACAAAAATATATCAATTGTATAGAAAAAAAATGTTTGTTTTCTTCTTTCTATATTGAATATTGTTATTGATTCATGATAAATAATATAATCATATATGGAATTCAGTCTTGCACCCAAACCTGTTGATGATTACTCATGTAATAACATTAGAGTTGTAATAAGAAACTGAGAAATACTGAGGAAATAACAGCTGTTGATACTGCCAATGCCAAGGAAAGGTGAATCCTGTAATGATGCTAAATTGAGTCTTGCAGCCTTGAAGAGCGCAGATGAGCGGTGGGAAAACCGGTTTGGGAAACTAACAGAGGAACATGGAAACTTCATCAGTTCATCAACATGCTTTACACCTGCCTAATTCTCTCAGCTGTAGTACTTCAAAGCTCCTGTTATCAGTTCCAGAATGGTAAGTAATTCATTGTGAACAATTTTAGTAGATTTGGTCTGTTTTGTATTAAATATTAAATAAAATTACATGAAAATTGATTAATTTGTAGAGGTGATTAGCTCTCTACAATCCTATTTTTTTTATTATGCTCTACATGAAATATAATACGATCTTACAACCACAAGATTCATACAACCTTCACTACCAATGGATGAAATAATTTAGTAATGATATAGGTCATTTTGGTTTCTAGCTTAAAAGTGGAAAAGGTGTATCACAAAATGTCCCTAACTTTTTTAAAAATAATCCTACTACGTTTTTTGCTTTAATGCTGCAACTGCTTTTACTTTATACCTTTAAAATTATAGATTACCCATTTAAGTGTGGGTAATATAT
Organism: Homalodisca vitripennis; assembly: GCF_021130785.1. NCBI lineage: Eukaryota > Metazoa > Arthropoda > Insecta > Hemiptera > Cicadellidae > Homalodisca > Homalodisca vitripennis. Next base: position 141,215,606 of record NC_060207.1, read on the forward strand.
GTTTAACAACATTACCTTATGATTCAAAATGAAAATTCTCTTTGTTATTTTCAAATTTATTTTATACAAAAATGAGTTTAAAGTTATATTCAACTTTGAAACTACTGAAATATTTTACAGAAAACTATTTGTTGAATGAATGAATTTTTACAATAAAAATGTTATTAAATTCTTCACAAGCCTGACCAAAATCAGTTTTAATAATTACAACTTTATCTTAAAATGTAAATTTTTAACAGAGTTTATCAAATAACACTATTCATTAAAAAAAAAAAAAACTTGTTCTGTTTGTGTAGTAATATAGTATCTAATAGTTGAGATAGAGCAAAATAATAACTAAAAATGCTCGAACTTTTAATATAATTTTGATTGAAGTGTTTAATCATACTGTTTTAAGTAATTTACTCTTCACCATCATATCACAGTCTTTAACAAAACGTAGAATATTTATTGCATTGTGAAGATGCTATATATTATATATTTAAAACTTAATATAATATAATATATAATATACAGGGTATAAATTAAGTCCTGGTACACCTGGATATATGGCAAACGGATTGAGATGTTGATGTACAATCTTCACCATGCCTATTAAAATACTTTTTTGGACTTTTTAGAGGGTAACAATATTTCACTTAAAAATTTCAAATTGCAACCTCATCTTGTGACATGTCATTTGAAAGGTAAATTCAAAAGAAACACAATAACATGAACAAAACATATTTATGACGATCCTAGCAAAAGTTCTGGGAAACAAACCCTTATATCTGAGAGTGTAAATTAAGTCCTGATACGCCTGCATATATTCCAAACGGATTGAGATATCAATGTACAACATTCACCATACTTATTAAATTACATTTTGGATTTTTTGAGGGTAAAAAGAATTTCACCCCCCTTTTCATGGAAACACAATGACATGAACAAAACATTTTTCTAAGATGATCCTAGCAGAACTTATGGGCAAATAATCCTTTATATTATAATGCCATCTAGAAAAAGACACCTCTTACCAAAACTATATACACCAGAAACATTAGGTACTACGTAACATAAGCTGGGCCCCTCAAAGTCTTACTAAACTATATCACGCATGCATTGTGTTGATATTGGCATTGTCAGTGATCATTATTTTTTTGTGTTATTTGCCCATAAATTTTGCTAGAAACGACGTAGAGATATTTTGATCATGTTTTATGTTTCTTTTGAATTTATCTTTCAAATGACATGTCACAAGTTAGGAGTTGCAATTTGAAAATTTAAAGTGACCCTCTCTACCCCCTTAAAAAAGGAGGGTGGGGAAATATTTTGATCCTCTAAAAAGTCCAAAAAATGATTTTAATAGGTATGGTGAAGATTTTACATTGATATCTCAAACCATTTGGAATATATCCAGGCGTATCAGGACATAATTTGCACCCTGTATATTAAAACTTTGCATTTTTGCATATAACTATTTTTGAAATTAACTCTTTATAGTATAGTGAGCATGTAACATTACTGTGAGTATTCGCAGTCAGAGTGAAGTATCAACTGTGCGTCAGGTATAGCATGACTGGTGGCCTCGAGATGCGCAGAAGGCAAGGGGTCGAATAAAGTGGTGGAGGAATGGAGCGCCTCAGTCAGTTGCTGGTGTACTTTGCTCTGCAATCCTGTATACCTGCCACCCTACAAACTTGTGCAAATCCACGTGTGTTTATGTGTTCATTATTTTTGTTGTTTTGTGCTCATAACGTTTTTATGGAAATGTTGTTTGGAAATTAATTTAAAGAGGAAAATAGGAGGTTGAATGGTTATACACGTTCAAACACGTGAAGTAATTGCAAAATTTTTATGAAAATTGAAGCGGAAACTAACACCTATAAATTTGAAAAAAGGTTCAAAAGCATGTTGTGTTCTTCAAGCAACTGGAATTTCAGAAAACACACTAAGACGTATTCTAAAGGAGGAAAACAAATAAGTCTAGTGGGCACTTCTTTTAGCATGCCAACAAAGTAGGGAAACATAAACATAATAAAAGTGATCTGGACAATTTTGACTTGGGTGTAGTTCGGAGCACAATAAATGATTTCCATCGACAGCATGGAGAACGGGCTACATTGAAATTCTTATTTAATTAGTTAAGAGATGTGATTTAAAGCGAAGCAAGTGGACATAGATAACCATTTTACTGAAGTTAGGACTTAACTGGAAGAAATCTTCCAACAACAGAAACATTTTAACTAATCGTTTGATATCCGTGAATCACATATAAAATGTTTAAAAAGTTTAGCTCAATGCAGAAATGATACAAGGCAGATAGTGTACACGGATGGAACATATGTTCACTATACACACACCAAACAAATGCTTGGATTTATGGTAGTACTTTGGGGCTGAAGTCACTTTTAAATAAAGGACAATGCCTTATAACTATCCATGTTGGTGGAGAAGATGGATAATGTTCTACTTACGTTCAAATCAAGAAGTCAGGAAACTACCACAATGAAATGAACTATGACAATTACGAAAAATAGTGAACACTAAATTATTCCCAAAAAGAAAAAGATAATTGTGTTGTGATACATAACGCCTGTTATCATAATAAACAAGATGATCCTACACCAATAAGATCAAGTAGAAAGGCTGAAATGGTCAAGTGGCTTTCAGAGCGTAAATGTTACTTACATATCTAATCTACCAACAACAAAAATTCGTCTTGATGGGCGACTTCAACATCAACGCGATGGACAACAGACATCCAACCATTAAAAAATTTGTGAATTTGTTTAAGTTTTTGGCCTTAAATTGTTGATCACAACTCCGAATCGAGTCAGGCAATTTAGACAGTTATAGACAACATCATTTCCAATCTTCCAAACATTGCAGTGTCCTTGGTTACTACAACCATTTTGGACCACTATGGCCAAGAGGTAATAATTAGTGGAAAGAGAATAAAAAGGGACCCCAAAATTACAAATAACAGCAAAAGACATAAGGCCTGAAAACACTGCTCTTCTCAAAAACACTTCAAAGAAAAATGGAGTTTTATAAATTTAACTCAAGCCGTAGAAAAGCAATTTAAAATGTTTAATAATGTCCTATTTTTTCACCTAAATACATGTTGTCCTACAAAAACCACCAGTGGTTGTTCTAAGAGGACAAATAAGTGGATCACTAAGAGCATACTGGTTCTGAGAGAAAAACTCAAATGTTTTTTCAAACAGTTTAAAAAACCCTACGAAAAAGTGATTCAAGCAGCAAAAACATGTCTCTAAATCAATTTCTTAAAAAAATGTTTTTAAAACTTGTTGAAGCATCATCAACAACAAAGAAAAACATTGTTAAGAAATTAAAATTAAAATTTGTTAAAGTGGTCACACTTCCATATGTTTGTTTGTCTGTAAAAATAAATGGGATAACTCTAACTAGCAAATAATTAACACAATTACTAATAAATAATTGTTATTATTACATTTTAATTTCAAGTACATTTTAAATTCTATAAAACCCACTTTTTCTGTTACTATAGAATAAAGTTTATCGAATCTACATTAGTCCTTGTTACAATATTTTTATAGTAATACTTTAGAATTATAAGACTGTATCATATTTGCATAAACATAAATAACAAATCTTTAGCAATTTGAACCTAACTACAGTACAAGTATAATCATTACAGATAATGATGCAATGCAATACCAATAGTTTAAGAGTTTGCTTGATAATTTTGACAGTTTGACTGTAAAGTAATTTGTTAAATATGTTAAAATTAATATTTTAAACCTGAAAATTGGAAATGTTTAAGGATAAAAAATTATTTCTATAACTTTTCTTTTATTTTTGAAAAATTTTAGTGAGCCTTATAAAACATTCAGGATTTGCTTATGCTAAATAGTTCTTGAGAAAACTTAAATTGAATTTTAAACTGATAAAAGGGAATTGTGGTCTCCTAATGTGGGTTTACGAGTATGTGTATAAGTCTTCAATTCTAAGGCAAAACCTACTATTGTAAAACTGCTGATCTTGTTCCACAGTCCAAAAAAACTTAAAAACTAAAATGGGTCAACAGTGCATATGTATGAGTCATCTTATTATGTCAACCCTTTTGAGGTACGATCGAAATATTTTATAATAAATGGGAACACTTTAAATTTATAATAACTTGAACTCTTTTGTAAAAATTATTTTCTTAAGTTATCAACTATTTTGAATTTTTTAGATGGCCTGCACAGAGAAGTACGACAACTGAACCTTGGTGGATTATTCAACCAGCCTGTAAATCAGGTAAGTGTAAATATATTTTAAATTTGCTATTGTTGGTTGATTTCATTAGGAAGAGAGAGAGCTGACATGGGTATATAATTGAAGTCTGAATATAGTGAAGAAGACCAAAATCATCCTTCTCATTTGACAGATCCTCAGACCAGAAAGATATTGAGACAAATAGTGATGTGTAGTACCTTGATGTGACGCTTGATTTACTAAGATTATGTTATGGAAGCATATTTTTGATAAATGTGTTAGTGCTCAAAATTGTGAGACTTTCAATCTTTAAGGCATCTGATAAAAACCACAAGCCTACGGTGAATAAACAGTGACTGCTCACATCTATCACACGAGTTTTAACTGCATAGTATCCAAACCAGTTACTTATTCTTATGGTTACCAGATCTGTTCCTATCTATTTCACTTTTAAGAATGAATTGGTTTATAAGAGAAGTAGGACAGTAACCCTGCCTGAACCTGATTGTGCACTATGGAGGACTGGAAAGAGCAATAGCTGCAAGATACAAGAGGTAGTTGGGAGGCCAAGTTGATAAGAGACCAGCGAGTAGAAATAGTATTAGTTCTTTTTTGGAACATAATGTACATGTATTGTAAGTGTCAATGTATTACAGATATTTGTTTTATATAAAAATAAACTGCGCTGACTCCACCCCCAATACTATAAATGCTTGAGGACACTGTCATCTGACATAGAAAATCTTTCTTCAGCTCAGTCACAATCTTTGGTTGGGTTTTCAGCCTTTTATAAATGCTTGAGGACACTGTCATCTGACATAGAAAATCTTTCTTCAGCTCAGTCACAATCTTTGGTTGGGGTTTTCAGCCTTTTATTTCATTATGGTTCTGTTTTGATAAATATGGAGCAAATATAATTTGAATGTTTAGTTCTTGCAAACCCCTCAGTTACATAATATGATATATTAATTCAATAAATATTATTAAAAGTATTCTGAGATATATTTTTGAGAGACTAGTTTTATAAATGAAGGATTTTAAGGTAATATGTGAATTGATCTCGGGTCTGTTAGAATTTATAATTATGATATAAAACAGCATTAATTGCCAAATAATTACAAAAATATCTAAAAAAAAATCATTAAAAACCCTTTAGAGTATGTAACTAATTACTGCATTATATTAATTAAATACGAAAACCAAACTTTTAGCTAGGACAGTTTAATGTGTTAGGGTAGAACAGCAACAAACAACTTGTTCACACTGTGTCTGTTGATACATTCCAAGTATCTTGTTTTTAGTTCTTTTTTCATTTGTTCGCAGTATGTGAGTGCCAGCCATTATTGCTCAACTATAAACTCAAAGATGCTCTAACCAATAAAACTTATAGCCTATAAAGTTGCAATGTTTACTATACAATTGTATAAAAGTTATGTTTACGTCAGGTGTATATCACATTTTGACTTACAAATTCTCTTATGTACCCTTTTTGCGTATTCTATTAAAGTTAGTCTTTACTTTTTCTGTTATAGCAAAATAGCAGAGGCCCATCTTGCCAAGGGCCTGGCAGACAGGGAGGAAGATGTGTGCCAATTGACCAATGTGTGTTAAAAGAGCTCAATGATGATTATGTTAAAAACAAGGGATATTTGTGCGCACTCAGACCAGAAGGGTAAGTCAATAAAAACACAATAAATAATTAATACCACCCCAATTTTGTGTGTCATACAAAGGTATCGCTAGTAACCCTGATTGGGTGTTTAAAAAACCCAAAGTATACTAAAATATCTTTTTAATATGATACCACAATTAAATATGTAGGTTTAAGAGTTGATGGACATTTTATATTGTTGTGATATAGAAAAACAGGCATAAGGATAGAAAATACTTGTAGTATTTTATATAATTTATATTCAATATCATGTCATTTATCACCTGCATTGAGTCATGGCTTCAAGATAGAATTATTATTGCTGAAATAGTTAATTATGTATTAGTTGTTTAGTTTACGTTTTGGTAATCGCCGATGTTTATGTTTACCTTCTTGTTTCTTCTCTCATTAAATATTCCAAAATCTTTTACATTTATCTCATTCTCAGGGCCAACACTGTTATCCCATTGACATTTTATAATTTTGTTCGTAATAGAAGACTCAGTAGTAAGTTACAGTTATTAGATTGAACTATCTTGTCTGTCGATACGGTCTCTTAAATAAATTTGAGGTGAGACCCGGCACAGACTCCGGCAAAATTGTTTGAAAAAACCAGTCTGAGATTGGCCTAATCGCCCTCATCCTCTGTTCAGTTTTGAACCTAGATAATCAAGTGAGGTTTAAATTACTTATCATCTTTACTTTTTTGCCAGTTGTAAATATTTATTTTTACTAAACTAAAGGAATAGTAAGTATATAAAAATTATGCCTGAAATCTTGATTGCTATTAATGCTCTGATTGTATGTACTGGTGGTGTTGAATATGTTACTACTTCACAAATTTTGGCCCCTGATGCAACATATTGTTGGATTGAAAGAATTTCAAAATTAACTAGTATGTGTTGACCCAAAATTCAAAAATTTTAGTTTTTAAAGACATTTTTAAAACATAAAAACTGACAAAAAACTTCAGAAAAGTTTATAAAAGCAGTATAGTTACTAGTGAACATCTAATACTAATTTTTATTTTAAATTTAAAATTCAAATTAAAATGATTTATTTGAACATAACACTTTTATACAGAAGACACAAAGCAACCACAAGTTGGTGTACATTCATAGTTACATTATTAAAATTAAAAGAATATAATTTTTCATAGAAAATACACAACAATTATTTGTTTTTTTGACAGGAATGAAAGTTACTTTTAAAAATTAGAATTAAAAAGAGAGTTACAGATAAAGATAATTGAGAGTGGCTTAATTATACAAATTTCTCGAAATTCCTATTATTGTTAAACATTGGTTAGCAGTAATCTTTTCAAATGATAAGCTAAATGATAGCACTAACTTCACACTAATCTACAAGATACAAATACAAAAACATTAGAAACAAGTACTATAATGTAACCATGATTCTCAATTTGGCACTTTAAAACTAATAATAAATAGGTAATAAAGTTTACATTTTACTAATGTTTTAAATTACTGTGTTGACAGGCCTGTAGGTGTTTGCTGTCCTAATTCTATCAAAAAGCCTGTTGTTTATCAAGAAGGAATGTTTGGAAACAAGACCACAGTTAAACAAACTGGGGGAAAAAACAATACAAGAAATGCAACTCCTGAAGACGTTGAACTTATCTGATTTATTTATAAAGTAGTAAAATAATGACATATTTTCAACATTGTATTACCTCATAACTAGACAAAGGACCCTTAGGTTAAGCTAACTCATTTCTGTACTTAATGAGTATGTGAATAAAGATTTTTTGACTATGACTATGTCTATAAAAAATAAGTTTATAAGTTTTCATAAGTAAACCATATCATTTTATAATTGTGGTGATTTACTAAATACCCATCTTAAAGATTCTACATAGATTGTAGAAAAGTGGTTTTAAGAGAATTATCTACTACTGAATAGATTAGATATTTTCGAAGATTTAATAGTTGTGTTTTGCACTAAATATTTCACATGAAACAGGAAAAATATTTGAAAAACTTATGAAAATTTAAGAAAGGAGTAGAGGTAAGACATATTTTAGAGATAGAATCACAAGTATACTGCACATAATTTGATAGCTAAAACAAATATCAAAATAAGCCTGAGCTAGATAAACCTAATTTCCAATGGAATTAGATTAAATAACACCTAGAGAAATCTTACAACCATAGATTTACTATTATTATTGAGAAAAGTATACTATAATGATAATTAACAAGCTCACTAGTTAGTGAGTACATTACAATCAGTTGATAGACAATGTTGGGAGAATGTGAGAGAACTGACATCAGGTTCACCTTTTTTAGAGTTGAACAACCCATCCAGCTGTACTGGTCACCATCTTGATTTTAGTCTAATAAGAACAATGCTACTAACCACTCTGTCCTTATTTTTAGTTGTAGAATTATGGGAGATATATCTCATTTCAAAGATATAGTTTATATGCATTCAAAAATTATTTTGTTCATAAAAGTATTTTAATAGGTATGGTGAAGGTTTTACATTGATATCGCAATCCGTTTGGAATATATCCAGGTGAGGACTTAATTTACACCCTGTATATATGTACTTATTTATACAGGGTGGCTGGTCATCAGTGTTACAAATATTTTTGGGTTAAATTACAAAGTAAATGAAGTGTAATGATGCACGTAAGAGGTTCCAAGTCAAAAATTGGCTTCAAAAAGAATTATTTTATTTTTTTCTAAAATAACCTTGTTTTTAAACATATTACAGCAATTTCTCAACTACCTGTAAATGGATTTGAGTAAATGACGTAATTTTCGTATTCTACATTAAATTTTGAATAGGAATAAGTGACAATTTTAAAGGATCAATTATAAAAACTCCATTGTTACTAGTTCCAAAGTTTAAAATTTAAGTATCTGTTAAAAATAAAAAAAAACATTGGTCTATTGTATTTTTCTACACCCTGTATACAAGAAGGTAGCTAAATATTTAAAAAACTGCGCCATTTTATAAGTTTTCCAACCATACACTACACTATTGAGGTTTAGATCTGTATATGTTCGTTTTAGTGTTTTGAAATCTCCAAAACACGGGGTGCAGAAAAACGGTTTAAAAGGCAATTTATAACAAGAAAGGGGTAATCTAAATGTACAAAGTAGTATTAATTTACTAGTGTCATAATAATCTATTTTGATTATCAAAAACTAATTTTCTATTCATTTCATGGCCATAAATCGGTATCTAACTATCAAAACAACACTGGTATTTTGAATTATTCTTATCTATTAGATAATGATAAGATAAAATGGATTATTCTTTTCTTCCTCATGTTATTTTTTTATCTTCTGATCAAGCAAATACCTGCTTAGATAAAACATTGTGGTCAGTCAGTTCTTCTTTGTCAGTGATGCTAGAACCATGTCTTTCTCAAATCGCGAATACGCTGACATGCACTTCATCTACGGGCTGTGCGACGGTAATGTGCGAGCGGCACAGAGGGAGTACAGGGCTCGCTATCCTGACCGTGTTACTCTTAGTTCACAGGTGTTCTCCAGACTCCACCAGCACTTAACAGAAACAGGATCTTTCCATAAGTTGAAAAGAGAGGTAGGTCCTAATATTGATGTTTATGCAGATGAAGATATTTTAGCGAGGGTTGAGGATGATCCTGAACTAAGTACTAGACACCTAGCTACAGCTACTGGCCTTTCTTGTTGGAAAGTTTCTAATGTTTCGAAGTCTAATACGTTTCACCCGTACCATTTCACCCTGGTTCAATCACTTGAACCAAAGTACTTTGAATCGAGAAGATTGTTCTGTCGATGGCTCCTAAACTAAGACATTGAAGAGTATCACTTTTTCAAAAAAATATTGTGGACAGATGAAGCCAGTTTTACAAGAGAGGGTGTTTTCAACTCCCATAACATGCATGTTTGGGCTACAGAAAATCCTAGAGCTATGAGAGAATCATCTTTTCAGCATCGGTTCACAATAAACGTGTGGGCAGGAGTAGTTGGTAATATTTTCTTGGGACCCTATGTCATTGATGGAAGCTTAACAGGAGAAAAGTATCTTGACTTTTTACAACATAACTTGCCTCAACTTCTAGGTCAACTCACTCAACAACAAAGGGAAGAGTTAATTTTTCAACACGACGGCGCACCTCCTCACTTTTCCAACAATGTAAGGCAGTGGTTGAATGAAAACTATCCAACTTGGATTGGGCGAGGAGGGACTGTTGCTTGGCCACCCAGATCTCCGGATCTCAACCCCATGGACTTCTATGTTTGGGGGTACATGAAGAGCCTGGTGTACAAGACAGTCGTTCCCAACGAAGTGGATCTGCACGACTGTATATTTGACGCTGCAAACAAAAGTGAGGGATGAGTTGTCTCACAAGGTTATTGTGCGTGACATTCGGAAAAGAGCAAGAGCCTGTGTTCGGGAAAATGGAGGGTAATTTGAACATAAAATAAAGTAGAGAGTGTTCTCAAATCGATATGATTGTAATCATACTGTATTTTCACTGCTTGCTTGTCTTTTATAATGAATAAATACAATTTGTGTATACTTAGTTTTTTAATCAGTTATGAAATTTTTTTAAATATAAGCCCATTTGGTAAATGTTCATGCATAATCAAGTATTTTTTGAAAAATATTTAGCCCAATCCAATTAAAAGCGAACTATTAGATTTTTTGAATCATGTGCAATTATAATAACAATTGTATAAATACGTACAAAATAATTAATGCTTAAAATTTTTGAAGTGAAAACTTCTTTAGGCGCGTTGAGCGTTTTGGTAGAGGGTAAAATCCTCGGTTCGCGTCACCGACATGCTAATGATACTAACCTGCATGAAAAAGTCAGTCTCGCTGTGTTTTTTAACCGTAGACTTGGCCGCGGACTACTAACCTGCATGAAAAAGTCAGTCTCGCTGTGTTAAAACTGTCCAGGCGGAGTATGAAAACAGACTGCGAAAATCAGTGACCTTTACGGCTTCCTCTCGCGATTTAAAAGTGAAGCCAATTTCGTACAATTCTGTAAGATGCGTCAAATTAAAGCTCTTAATATTGGCAATCTATTGGTTACATTTTTAAATATTAAAAAATTTCGAAATAATTTTGATTATTGTTTACATTTTACATAGCGTTTACAATGACAAGAAAAAAGTAGTAAGCGAGGATTTTTTTATTTTTTGGTCAGACAAAATTTGTCAGCAAGAAAGTTGTGTGAAAATAGATGAATATTTTTTTTGTAATTTATCATTTTTTTATTGGAAGTTTAGTTTAGCCTGTAGTAGCGTATGAAGTGATGATGAGTGAACGTTTCTGCCGGAACTGTAGTTGGCGCATTGGCTCACTGATACCGTATTAACTCAATAAATTAGTTTATTGTGCAATAAAAATACCTTTACGAAAGAACCAAGTTAATTTAACTAATTTATTAGTTTTAAAAATATTGTGGGTTTAATTGTTATTGCAATTATATACTTTATCCGTAAGTAAAGTTAAATTGACCACGTGGGAAGTTCAAAAGTGAGTATGAAACATATTAATATTTTTATACAGATAAATGAATAATGAAAACAACGAATATATTTTTAAACATTTTTAATATTTGTACGAATATTTGTATTTAAAATTTAGCATTATTCATTTTAATTATGTTTTTAATATTTAACCTCTTCATCATGAAATGAGTATTATTACGGTATAAGATTTATCTTACTAGCGTGGTAAAATAGATTTCTAGTTATTTGATAATATTTTTTCGTGGATTTTAAAATTGGAAAATTAAAAACGCGTCACATTTACAATTACAGATGTACTGCTACTATAATGTATTGTTAATTACTCTCAACTTAATAGTTCCGTTTTCACTTCTATCGGCAGTCCCACGACTGCTACTGTTTTTTTGTTTTTTTTTCTTGGTCTTAACATGTTAAAGAATTTCAACAAAAATTTTGTGAAGATTTTAAACAAATAGTAAGCATGTATTCAGCGAAAATTTTGTTTTAGTGTTATAGTTTGAACAGTTTTTAAGTTCCCTGTGTTTTCTTGTATTCAAACTACTGAAACAAACATATTCAGATTCAAACTTCAATAGTGTAGTGTATGGTTGGAAAGCTTATAAAATGGCGTAGTTTTTAAAATATTTAGCTACCTTCTTGTTTACAGGGTGTAGAAAAATACAATAGACCAATGTTTTTTTATTTTTAACAGATACTTGGTGTGTATATGGGTTTGTCTCAGCTTCTGAACAAAATCAGTTCATTTAAAATAAAATATATGCTTTCTTTAAAATTTTAACAGAATGTTTTAATGTTACTAGTAAAATTGTTATATAACTTATTTCTCAAACATTTCATTACAAGTAATTCTCTTATAAAGATAAAATTTTGATACCGGCATAACTATTATTCTTTAGAATATTATTTATTAGCATAACCGGCCTTGAAATGATCATTTAGAGAAATGATCTTGAAATGTATCCAACATAACAATTTTAACCCTCAAGCACACTAAAGTCTTTATTGTTGGTTATAGAGCAAGGCAAGTCATGCCCGAGTCACGTAACAGACTTCGCTAAGGTTGCATGCAAAATTTCAAACCTATTTAGCTCATTTCATTTTCTTGAAGTCCTGCAGACAGATATAAGAGATAAGAATAATTCAAAATACCAGTGTTGTTTTGATAGTTAGATAATGATTTATGGCCATGAAATGAATAGAAAATTAGTTTTTGATAATAAAAATAGATTATTAAGACACTAGTAAATTAATACTATTTTGTACATTTAGATTACCCCTTTCTTGTTATAAATTGCCTTTTAACCATTTTTCTGCACTCCGTGTTTTGGAGATTTCAAAACACTAAAACGAAAATATGCAGATCTAAACCTCAATAGTGTAGTGTATGGCTGGAAAGCTTATAAAATGGCGCAGTTTTTTAAAATATTTAGCTACCTTCTTGTATACAGGGTGTAGAAAAATACAATAGACCAATGTTTTTTTTTATATTTTTAACAGATATTTAAATTTTAAACTTTGGAATTATTAACAATGGAGTTTTTATTATTGATCCTTTAAAGTTTTCACTAATTCCTATTCAAAATTTAATGTAGAATATGAAATTTACGTCATTTACTCAAATCCGTTTACAGGTAGTTGAAAAATTGCTATAATATGTTTAAAAACATGGTTATTTTAGAAAAAATTAAAGTAATTCTTTTTGAAGCCAATCTTTTGACTTGGAACCTCTTACATGCATCATTACACTTCATTTACTTTGTAATTTCACCCAAAAATTTTTGTAACACTTATGACCAGCCACCCTGTATAAATATTACTTTGTAAAAAAAGTTGAACACTCTGTATTGAAAAATTAATAAAAAAGTATTTCATTACAAAAGAAAGGTTTAGTTCGGTGTGGGGTATCCTTGTGCACAAGGAAAAGTTAAATATGGAACAATTGTGTATTTTGAATCAGTACCAATCCTCAAAATGAGCTGTAACTGTGTGTCCAGTTACATGCTCTAGTACTGAAAATGTGGTCACTGAGATATTAGCAGCATAAGCCATGGTATTACACTACTCTCTTTGTCTGCTGATGTTGATCAAAGTGTATAGAAAAACTTTTATTTGTTTTCACTCCATGGTTGGAAGGGAAACTGTACAGCTCTGTGCTTATTTTCCAATCTGTGGGTAGTTTACGCCAGCAATTCCCAGTTGGAGGAATGACACATGGTGGCTCCCACCTTTAAGGTTAATTTTCTAAAGAATGGATTATTGTAATAAAACTATTTAAGGTGTTACGTTTTTTTTTGTACAGCCAAATTTCATAATTCAACTTAATCAGCAGCACATTGTTTGTTTCAAGTCATAATCCTTAAATATTCAAGATATCCTAAATTATCTTAGGGCTTCTTTATCTAATGGACTTCTTTCTAATCCACAGTATTTTTATTAATTACACTGAAATTTCATTGGAGAAAATAGTTCAAATCCAATTGTAAAATTTTATTAACTCAACAATGAATCAACCTGTGACCTCTTTTGGGTAAAGAGCTGTAGCTTTCCTTACCTATGTGCTATATGAAAGTCAAAATGTAAAATAAATTTTGTATGTCGACAATCTAGAAACCTGGATGCATACACCATTTCTCCAAATAGTGTTGCTCTAAAAAAATTAGTATTTTCAAACTTTGGAAAATCCTAGCAAGGGATGCGATTTTAAAAAAAATATTGTAAAACAAAAAGGTCTTTTACCTCTAGAATACGGCTAGAAATTTGCCACAGTGTTAACATAAAATCTTTATACTACTTATTATACCCTCTTCATAATTACTTAATTTTTCAATGAACAGTTTTGAGCTCCACTCTAGCTGTAATTAACTAGTTAAATATTTATTAGTAAATCTGTTATTTCTCAGAATGTAATGAGTAACGATTCTTATTAGAATTAGTCGTTATGTAAAAAAAACAAGAGGTTCTGACACATTTTTAGTAACGTGTGGTTTGATTTATAGTCATGTATGGAAAGAGTATATGACACATGAACACATTGCTGCTGGAGCCTTCACTGTACGTGTAGTGGGATAATAAGGAGAGGTAAATTATTTCAAGTTGAAATTTGTTGCTTTTCTTGAAAGATTTAGGCAAATTCCTTTTCTGACATGATGCATAAATATACAAGGCACTGAAAAATGTGGACCAAAATCTCAAGAAATAGTGAATCGATCTAATTGGCCAGAAAATACCAAACAAAATAGCACCTTCTATCATTGTATGTCCTTGATAAGTGGTATGAGCTATACTATGTTGCAATGGTTAATGTGAACTAATGAACATATTTACTTTCCTTAATTGTATAGAAGTAATGGTTATCTCCGGGAATACCACCGAATCAGGTTCTAGCTATAATATTCCTATACTTAACACATGTAAAATATGTCAACCAAACTGGCAATAAACAATATAGATTTGAATTTATTTCAAAATATTTCTGTAATATTGATAAAAATGTTTATATAATACAACGGAATAGTTCTAATTGAATAATGAAATATATGAGCCTAAATTACTACTACCTTAATCATGATCACACGTGCGAGACTATTTGTTTCACCAAATCAGCAGCACTACTTTACTGGACTTATCAGTCTCAGTACGTTATTAGGGTTGGATGGAAATAAAAAATGCAAATGTATCACTCTTAAACCAATATAATTGTGGTTTTCTTATAACTTTTACTTCAAAAATCAAGAATTTTTTAGCATACAATATATAATATAATATATATCTAAAATACAAATGTGTCATACATAGTCTACACATAGATTACATAACTAAAAGTAGATAAAACAATATTGAGAACAATAAAATGATACGTAATAAAACTCAGAAACATTATATAGACTTACAATGTTACTTTTCTTATACTACTTATATACATACCACTTTGATATTCATGGCATGAAAACATGTTTTTGACACAAACATGACACTTCCCTGTGGTAGTTAAAATACTTATGATACTGATTGCTGCATTTAATTAACATACTTATTTTTGTTCCTAGTATTGAGTGCTCATTTAAATAAACACAAAAAAGAGTGATCTAGATAGCAGTCTCTGTCCCAGTTTTTTTTGTGAATAAGGCAATTAAAAACAACAATGGTTTGCAATAAATTGTACAAAATACTCTTAATACATTCCAAATGGTTCTTTTTTGGTAAGATAAAAGGTTTATGTGCAGAATGACCATTTTCTTAAACAATGGTTCTGTAACTTAAATGGCAATAAACAACAGCTTAATAAACAAACAGTCGTTAAAACATTTACACTGGCCAAATGACAGACTTCAATTTATTACACACTTTAACACTTAATTACACACATAATTTATATAACAACACAAATTTAAAATTTAAACCACAGGTTATTTTTACTCTGAAATTATACCTAACATCTTAGGTTTCTGGTTCATTCCAGGTCAAAAAAGAAACGGTTAACACAAATTTTTAAATATTTTGACCCTCATCTTGAAACTGTTTACTGTATAAGGCTGGCTAATGAAATTATTCAAAGCATGTTAGTGTTTATTCTGTACCAAATTTGGTTTGAATCAGGCAGTTATTATGTTCCCAAGCCTTCATTTATGTTATGTAAGCTTATGCAATACAATTTTTTGGATTAATTTGTTTTGGGATATGGGCAATAATGCACAAAGATTGTACATGACATCTTTTATCTTTTGCCTTAAAATTACATATAAAGTGTTAATTGACTGATCTTATTGAAAATGTTAAACATTCAGCTGCTAACTTCAATAGTTTGTACAGTTATTTAGTTCATGACATTATTTCGAGTGATATGTACCAAAGTACTCCCTTAGTTTTTTGAAGTCTGCAGTCTCCTGTTCTCTCTCAATACACATGGGATTTGAGTTGTGAAATATTTTAATGCTATTACACTGTAGTAATCATTAATTACGGTTGTCTTCCACACTAAAACTGGAACTTGAAATAAAGACTATCATTAAGATTGCAGGATCGTTACTGTATGGAGATGGGACTGAGAGAGAGAGAGAGAGAGAGTGGTGGGGAAGGATTATACACTCTATTATCTGTTAACATCACAAAGTTTCTTGGATTCATGGAAATAAAAGCTAAAGTCTGCTTTAACAACCTGTTACCAAATTGACTTGACATACCTCAGTACATGTGTTAAACTGAATATAAATGAAAAGTGTGTAATGAGGGTTTAATAAAGTATAACCTCTTTACCAGAAACAACTATCTAGTAATCTCTTCTTGTTACTAATAACATTAAGGTAATATGTAGTTACTAGTAACTACATTCTAGTAATATGTTTTTGTTACTAGCAATAAAAATCTATTGTTACTAACACCAATGATGATCTACTAATTTCATGTCACAAGTAATAAAACGCTAGATAGTATGTTGTTTTTAAACACAAGAGCTAACATATTTTGGATTTTTAGATTGTAGCTACTAAAATAAGTAATTTAGTAATCTGGTTGTGTTACTAATATTAAACAGACGTGTCTGATTAAAGCTTTCCACTTCACTTGTGAAAGATTGCACTTTTGGTTTATTTAGTGAAAAAATCTCTCAAAAAACTTTGAAACGTGCATCATACACCTTTAGTTCTAATCATTATTTCCTGTAAGGATAAGAGAAAACATTACAAATCAATATTTTCTATAAAATTGAATAGGTTTTCCCTATTTTTAAAGCGATTACTTTACTAGAATAAGTATCTAACGTACTGAACAGTGTTTTCTCTTAGCTCTAGCTTTTCGAAAAAGAAAATTTATACTTTATTTAAACATCCAACTATTGGAAACACTTTTTGAAGGTTGTTAAACACGTACGTGATTGATAAATAATTTCTTTATTAGTTGTCATAAAAATCGCTAGATTTAATTCATTGTAGTAGAAGTTTTTACAATACAGTAATTTAATTTAATTTTCCATGGTGCGAGCAACAAACTACAAGGGTTTTCTAAGAGCATGCTGGCAGGATAAACTAATCTGTACCAAAGTTATAGAAGTAAGGGAAACAGAATTTGAATATAACGTGGATTCTGAATAAATCTGTATCCACGTAAAACCCAGGTCACGCCATCTTCCTATAAATAGGTGAGGAAGAGAACTGGTTCTAACTCTCATGCTACAATGGGCTTGTAATACTCGCCGTGAATAACTCGAATCCAGGAATTTTGTCGCTACTAATTTCCTTCAGAATAAATACGACACGTCCCAAGCGACGACGGCCGCGACCCCAGATCTTGACCTTGGCAACACTGCCATCTATCGGGGAAACCCGCAACTAAGTGGTGGGTCGGTGGCTGTGGCGAGGTAATTGTTGACAATTCTGGAGGCAGTTGCGGTGGTTGAGTTTAGGAAGACAGCCACTTCTCAAAATGCTCAGTTGTTGTTTGTGGCTGTGTGTTTATTTCATCCCACCGGTATTTTCCTATTTCTCCGACCAAGCGCTTTATCAAGGTAAGTTGAAAAAATATTATCCAGTTCCAGTAGTTTGTAAAAAGCAAAGGATTTTATATACATTATCGAGTTTTTATATTTAAGAAGCTTATGACATAAATCTGTAACAAACGCGCAATGTTAGAATTGACAATAAATCTGAATTTAAAAAATGCACTTTGTTTGCAAATAATTTTATACGAGTATAATATTTTTAGACACCTAAACTAATAAAACATATTTGAGTATTCAATATTGTAACTAATTTTAAAATATACCCTGATAATATTTTCAGTGTTAGTAAATTATCAATCTATAGGTATTAGACTTAAACTATAATTAAACACATTTTTTATAACTCTTTTGTATAGTTATAGATGCTTAACAGACAATTTGAATTTAGTCTTCGATGTTTTCGGCTAAGATTCGTTAGCTATTATACAAAATTGAATTTTGACATTAAATATACGTTTCTGTAAAAGAAACTGAATAAGAGTCTCGCATCTAACACTTTCATCCAACCTAACGTCCTACATTCGTAAACCTGCGAAAAGTCAGATATAGATGGCACCCATAAGTAGCCTACGAAGAATCAGACGTATGCCAAAAACAAATAGTTTGTACGGCATTAACATTATATAGCAACTGCATATTTTATATTTCGCTATTACAAAAGATGGGAAACCCTATAATTGTGCGTGCAATCGTGGCATTAATTGCGTTTCATGAAAAAAAAAAAAAACGCATAACGTCACAGTCTGCGGTATTCTAATGAAGTTATGAAATTATCACTTCGTCCTTGGTTTTGAGGATTAGTGGTTATTGTGTTACAAGTACCTTTGTTAAAACTTTGTTCCAATTAATTAATTGTTCGAATCAAAAGTAACTGAACGTTTGTGAAAAACGTTTGATCATGTCGCGCTTAACTTCTATTTACAACATAAACGTTAGAATAAACACTGTTATAGTCCATTAACTATTAGTATACTAATTTTTACAAAATACGTTGTAGTAAATGCTGATGAAGAGTCAAAAGTTTGGTCAGGCAAATTGGGTTTAGGATTTTTAACAATGAAGATAGCTAATTGGTTCAACTGGGACAAGAAAATAACTATGAAATGAGTGCTGATAAGACTTATTTAGCTCTATTATTTATCAAAAAGAGGGCAGAGTTCTTATTCCTTATCAGTGACCGCTTCTGATTTAAAATTAGCCCATATTTCAGAGCCTATCAAATGTGCCCTCGATATCACAGGTTTAATTCTTAGTATAGGAACAAATGAAAGATTAAGATTCAACCGAATTGGCCCTTGATCGTGATTTGTTACATCCGGGTTACATTCTACTGTTGTTGTACCAAGTTATGGGTTTCACGAAGTATGTTGAAATAGCAGTGCTATGTATAGGTCGGAATAGTAATTGTTAATCTTGGAGGAAAAAGCTGAAGTTTACGACTGGGAAATATTATATAAATTCTACTATACTGTTTACTATTTATACTGATTAAATGTAGTTAGGGTAACTCAAAACAAAACAAGAAAATAAATAACTTTTACGCGTGTATACCCACTCATACGTTTTGTTGTACGGTATTTTCGACATTGATTTCCAACTACCTGTTAGATTTAAATTATAACTATAGTACTAATGGCAAAGTTTTTAAAATTTGGAATTGCTGAACCAATTTATTATATTAATCGGTTAATTATTATTATTGATATTAATTAATTATATAAATAGTATACACAGGTTGGCTTTACCTTAGGTGCTCGTTGAGAAACCATTTTGGACATCTGACAATCCTGTGGCGTTCAGAAATGTCTCAATCTTGTATAGATACTAACAAAATACATGTCCATTTATAGTAGTATTATTTATCACTATATTACAAATTCACAACAACCAACATTTAAAAAGTTTCACTTATACTTTTTGTATTGACTTTTATGGGGTGTCTGAATAAGGTAGCCTTGCTATCGAAAGACTACACTCACTAAAAACGTTTAAAATATTGATCGTTGAGGATTTTTAATATAACGATTACAAGAAACCACAAATTAATATAAGATCCATATTAGTATTATTTTTATAATATTTTTAAACCGCATGTCACAATTGACAAACAGTATCTTACAACGAATTATATCGCAATATATTTTCTCCATTTGTACTCCATTACACAACAACCAAGTACCAGAGAATCAGTATTAGGAAGATAAACACATCAGTTGTCGCCTCCTCCTTCTTCTATATGAGACGCAATACTTAAATTAGGTTCTAAAGAGATTTTACTGGCATCTATAATTAATTTGTGTAAATCATTAAAATCGATCTCATCCTCATCAACAACTGTTTCTGCGTTTTCTAATCTACAATCAACTGTTGGGGCTTCTACAAAATTCGTTGGAGTTTCCATTAAAACAATATCATCATTATCTTCATCTTCACCTTCCATTTCAAACAGCTTCACTTTCCTTCGGTCTTTAGATAAAACAATTGCTACTTTCCGAGTTCCACTAACAGCAAAAATTGAAGCTACCATATCTGGGATTTGACACGTTACTACAGAACCTGTTAATGAATTGCCATCGATTACGTCTAGTGTACTGTCGTAAATGGTTTTGCTTTTCAGTTGAACAATGACAGCATTTCTATCTTCATCCGTTTCTTCTAGAAGAACCGATAATACATCAGGAAGATAAAACTGAACATCCAAACACTTCATTACAACTTCATCTTTATCCTTAAATAACACGGTTTTTACTTTAATGTCAGATTTATTTCCATTAGCTGCGATCTGAATCAACTGCAATCTGTCTGGTGAGTTTGATTCAACAAGACTCAACAGAATCATATTATTGTCAAGTAAACACATAGATAACCTCTTGATCGCAATTTTACCTATTTCAACAATTTTATCCAACTGAAACATGTTTCCTATTGTATATTCCGGAGTTTTGAAAACATTACTGACGACCTCATTCAACCTGCCATGTTGTTGAAGCAGGGGTGTATTTTTACACTTTTTAATAATACAAACGTTATCTTGAAGACGCGGATTCTTTTGCAACAACTGCTGCCATAAATTGTCGTGTTCTATATTGTTAGGAACAGTTAAATCTATGGTCACCAAGGATTGACCTATATGATCCAAATAACCGTGCCGTTTTGTTACTCCATCCTTAGCAGTTCTAATATCAAGCTTATGTAAGTAATCTGCAATTAACTCTAAATCTTCTGTGGTTAAATCTGACATTGTGTGGTCTGTATTACGATCATCTGTCATTCTTAAGATTATAGCATACAGCCACTTAAAAAATGCACCGTACCTCTTCTTACTCTCTTCTATGACGAGTTGAACTTCCATTCCTTTGATGAGGAAAGCTCCAGCTGCACTAAATGCTTCATCTAAAATGTCTTCTTCCAATCCCAAAACTTTGAAACGATCTGTAAGTTTGGCCATTCCTTTCATCTCTGCTAAGTGATATGCAAGATTTTGTCCTGCAGATAAGAGATGATTCAATATTAATTGTATATTAGAATGGATTAGCTTAATAGATTGGCCAAGCGATGTATCTATGCCCTTGTCATGCAAGTCTTCCATTAAAAAACATTCAAGAGATTCTGAAGGCTTGCCAAATAATAACAATTCTAAGAAATCAGCCGACACAGTACCTTCTGGTAGAGATGCTGTATATTTTGAAAGTTTTGATTCAATCTCAAGGATATACATGTTTTCCCATGCTTCAATTATTGAACGCATTGTTTTGGATAAGTAATCTAAAAGAGATATGATATATCCATGCTTTAAAGAAAGGGCATGAAGCTCACCAGACATGGATGATAAAACTCTTGTATCTAGTTTAACTACTTTGTATTCTCTGCCAATGACCAGTTCAAATTCATCAGCAGATTTTTTGTCGGCATTTTCATTTTCATCATCTTTTTCTACTTCAGTATTATCGGTTTTGGAGTCCCCACTATTCGCTTTCACAGTTTCCGCGTAAACTTTTCTTTCATCGACTGCCACTAATAAGAGCAATGATTTCATATCAGGACTTATTTCTGCATTTAAGACAGAGGCATATTTTCCCTTTTCAGTATCAGCCATATACTTGTTTATATTAATCAAACCACAGGAGAACATTCCAAATACACTCAAATGTAAATTGCCATTAAAGGTTCCAATCAATAAAAAATTCAGTTGCATTTGATTCTTAGTTCTTTTAGTATCGTCTATATTCTCTTTGATATTGAATAGCAGTGAGTCCAAAGTTCTTGAAAAGGGAGGAAGTTCTGGCAAGAAATCACTTTCAGTTCTTGAAAAGGGAGGAAGTTTTGGCAAGAAATCACTTTCATCCTGTCTGTGATTGAAGCAACCACTAAAATGTTGGTTTTGAAACTGTTTCCCTTGCAACCAGACTAAGCAAGACACGTCGTCTGATAATATGACTGAATGTAAGATATCCTTGTTCTCAACGTCGATCAGTTTCACCTCTCCTTTCACTTCTTGTCCAACCGCGATCACTTTGGGCACGTATGCCACTGCAATAACACGGCCATCTAGTCTCCAAGCCAGTTTACGTACAACCATATCCGCTGTAGGTGGAGATAGCAGCCATACTCTCTCCCATGTCAGTCGATGCAGGGATACTTCTCCTTTACTGTTGGAAAGAGCTAGAAGATCCATTTTGTTCGACCACACCATCAAATCAACTGTGACGGCCAAATGTCTTTCTTCGAGTTGGCGAATTATGTGTCCTGCCATTCTTACAGATATTTGAAATCTTCAACACCAAAGCTGTTACTGTAACAAATTATCAATAATAATTATATATTAAAAACAATTTTACAATAAAAGTTGTCAAATGAGATGTTTGAACATAATGTACAAAGTATCTAAAAATGTATCTACATTTAAAACTATTATATTTTATGAAAGAAAGATATATTGACTGTTTGAGCTTATTAACTTTTAAAACAACCATCCCGAATAAATCACAAGGATAATATTATCTGTATGATATTTTATAAATCACCTATACCATTTCAGATTAGTACAAATTTACCTCTTGCAGAGTAATTTACCGTACCATATGGGAAAGCCTGATAAATATTTATGGAATGCTGTTCAATGAAGTAGGTTGATGAAAAGAGTTAAGCCTATCGATACATAGATTTTAAATGTGGCTTAATTTGAATAAACCAATGGATTTTTAAATATTGTATTTGTTACACACTTGTGTCAAAACCATTATAAAACCATCATTATTTCACGCATGTAGAATTGACGGTGGTTTATTACCTTTTACATTAATTTAGAAACTATCATAAAATCGCTATCTTACAAATTACTTTCGAAATATTTTAAAAGCGCAATACTAAAACAACTTTTATCATTGCTTTATCATAAAATTTACATGGTCAATCAGTGATCTTTTACTCTCAATTATTAAATCTTCACTACTGCAGTTTCATTGGTTTTAACCCTTATAAAACCAACATCGACATTGCTGGACAGATCAATTACAAAATTCTTAAAAGATCGCCACTTACAAGTTTCTTAATTTGTGATAGAACTGAATTAATTCTATTGGAAAAATATAAACTCTCTGAATTCAAAAGAAAAAGTAAAGTAAAGGATGTCTTATTTTACGATATGGGCTCTTAAGCCCTCTCTAACACTTAACCTGGGAACCAACGGCTTAAAGTTGTATTCCGAACCACTACAAATTGGCGGGCACACGGGCTTCTTGCAAGGACAGGATCGCTCAGTGGTCACTCATCCAAGCAGCAGCCACGCTCGATATTGCTTGATTCGGTTATCTCGGGATAACAGATGTATTAACAACACTGCGCCATTGTCAAAAAGGTAATATGTGGAAAACAAATTTTAATTAATAAAAAAGTTAAAGTTACATTATTTCTTCTAACATGTCGATAAGTATAAAACTAGAAAATCTTTATACTCTCTCCTCGTATTCGGATTCTACGAGTACATTTTGATTTGAATGAGACAGCAAGATCACGGTAAATAAGTTAAGGACTTGATTGGCTTCGACTAGCAGTGACTGGTTGAGGGAATATAGCCCAAGAACTTTCTAATTTAATTTAGGCTCAGAGCATAAACATGCCTCAGGGCCAAGCTCATCTTTTTGGTGTTTACTCGTTTGAGGCTGAAGAATTTAATAAAATCCGTTGTCTCGTGATGGATTGAAACAAATTCATATCGAATACTTATGGCAAATAGGAAATAATTCTTACTATCCACTGCCCGGCTAGCGAGGGAGAATGTGATGTTCACTACTATTTTAATTCAGATCATAATGAAATT
Source organism: Homalodisca vitripennis (assembly GCF_021130785.1). Taxonomy (NCBI): domain Eukaryota; kingdom Metazoa; phylum Arthropoda; class Insecta; order Hemiptera; family Cicadellidae; genus Homalodisca; species Homalodisca vitripennis. The sequence goes on from NC_060207.1 coordinate 141,239,800, forward strand.
CGAGCTTATAGGACGTTATGGAATGATCATTTCCTCAACGCTCAGTAAGTAGGTTCTAAGATATTATGATTAGAGATTTTCAGTTAGAAGTGTTGTTTCCTCACCTTTTGATGAGAAAATAAGATTGCATTCAGTTTATTCTTTCAAAGTTATAAGAACTTTGTATGTATATAATTCTAAGGTGTATAATTTTATTCTCCATGACATTGGACACTTACTTTGAGTAGGCTATAGGAAAACCTAATAGTAGCTTACATTCGGATACAATACAATAATCAATGAATTTCATACTCCATATGAACATGTCTGTATACATTTAGGATACTGTATCACATTAAAAAAAATCTAAGTTAAAGCAGATGTATAAAAATCACTCTGATTTTACACACTACACAAGTTAGTTCTATGATTTATTACTATAAAAATAATCAATACATTTTGGACAACGAGAGTCTATCTGAAAACTAAAAATGTATTCCCAAGCTCTAAGATAATACTTAATTAATAATTTGGTGCCCTATTTGACTATACTAGTTCAATATTTAAAATTACTATGTTTTAAATGTTTATTTTTGATCCAACCTTTTGTCACCATTGCCTAAACCGAAGAGTTAGCTGTCCGTTTATAGGGGTTCTCTTAATCTACGTGAATTTTTCAAAATCACTTCTTTATTGTCTTGTAGATTTGGAAATGCAGACCTATTTCAAAAGTAGAGAAACGAGGGTACTGTATTCAGCGCGCATTGATTTATTTTGATATTCATTTAAAGGGTTAAGTTTTGAGAGCACATTTCACTTATACGCTTTGCTGCCAAATTTCATATTACCTTCCGCTATAGAAGATTTTGTTTACCGCTTTTGAGCTATATTGCAAAATTTGCACTATTGTCGCCGAAATGTTATGTAACTAACTTCCGCCTCCACAAAATATAACATAAAACTATTTGGAAGTTTTTAAAGGAGTTTCCTATAGTTAAAATGCCTTGCAATTGACATTAATTGGCCCGTGCAACGTTAGGACCACCTTAATACTTATATTAGTGTTTTATATCAATTTTAAAATAACTTAATACATTGTCACACGTATTTTAAGTTAATTTTATCTTAATGGATTTTAGACTTTCTCTGTTATGTTTATCTCAAACTGCATCGGCAATCTAATTATAGCACAGCTGAAACTACCAATCTTTCAGTGAGTAATAAGTGATCTCGTCTAGCATAGTATAACCCCAGATACAAGTGACAGCGGGCAAAATGTTATAATTTAAATTAAGAGTTATTCCTTCTAATAATGTGCTTTGAACTGATCGCAACAAACAATGCGGTAATGATAGTTTCAACTTTCACTTTGGTGGACGGGAACGTTAATATTACTCTACTACACCAATACGAAATGAAACTGAACCAATACAATTGTTCTGATTTTTTTGTTTTTTTTTCACAAACATAGTTTGTATACAATTTTTTGATTTTTACTATTCTATCATTAATAAAATATTATGAAACATGCAAAATTAGTTGAAACTGAGCAATGTTGACAATGCTCGATTAACAGTACCAAAAATACTAACATAGTATCCTATATTGTGATTAACTTGTATCATATGCGACAGCAGGAAATCCACGAAACCAGTATATTCAGTGATACATTTGCGAATACAGTACTTTATGGTATCAACGAAATTGCTCCATATTTTCTTACTTTGTAAATAAAGTCCTCTTAGAAATGTATGCTACTACTTTTTAGGTTGAAACCTGCAATATGTGGTAGCCTATAGGAATTTAGAGTTGTAATGATATGGAAGTTTTGACGAGCCGTCGCACACATGAGCATTTACTACTAAAATGTGCCCAAAAACAATAATTTTAAATTTAACCTACAACATAACGTTTGGTATCTTTGGACAGCTGATAAACTAATAATTGCGTACATGTATATAAGTCTGATAGACGCTACACATGGCAGGATTTGCTGACAGTTGCACGTTACGTGTCTACCAGCAAGTAGGTTTTACATCCTTAATGCTCATACTTTCAGATTAATGTTTTCACGCATCAAATGCAGGTCCATTGTTTTCAATTTCGGACTCATATAAAAGTAACGTACTTTACACTCGTCTCTTTGTTTACTTTATATAAGTTACGTATTAGTAATAACAAATACCAAAACGATACAAATTTTACTATTTTAAATTGTTTCCCGGACCTTGCCAGGGCACTATTTACGTCATTATAACATTGAATAAATCTAGAAATATAGTAGCAAATTATATTCTCTGCATGTTTCCACCACTCCTTACAAAACATTTTCGAAGTATTACGTTTAAAAAATCTAATCGAAGTATACAACGTGGTAATTGGTAATGTACCGATAAATTTATTAAGAATGCTGCTAACTTAAAATACTGGAAAGAAACATCAGAAGCCTAAACTTCATGTAAATATATAAATAAGAACAGACAGTATCTCTTACATTATTTTTTTAAGATACTTAAGTTTATTGGCAGCTGCTTAGAATGTAAAGCGAAGTGACCAACCATGAGTTGGATCAAGCAGTTTCAGTGGGTTGCTGTAGCTACTAATTAATATTACAAAAGTGATGAAAAACCAGTAGCTGTTCATGACCACCAAAGGGGAGGATTCATGAATATTTATGACAGATTCTACTTGTCAGATGAACATTTGGGTACTTTGGTACTATCCGGAGGCTACTATTTTTGGAAGATTTTTTCATACAGGTGATTTAAAAAACAATATTTTTAGAAATAACAAGCTTTATTTGACTTACTGCGAAAATTAAATCATACTGACGTAAGGACGGTTCTTGTTTCCTGCCTCCCAAAAGGAACTGATGTCGGCGAGGTCACTCTGTCCCTAACTACTATTTGTTATTAGGCTATGTAAATAGGTAAATCCAACGCAAATATTATAAAGATAGAACGTTAGATGTAGGTACTAATATCTAAGTTTCACAAATACTTTATAAGAAATCCAACATAACATATGAGCAATTTCTCTTTACTAAACTGAAATCATCAGAAGGGGAACCTTTTAATAAGGATTCTTTAAACAAAGGTGTTACTACAGGCTAACATGTTCATACGGGACAATAAAGGACAATTTGACTCGCGATAGATTAGTGTATGGGACAACGACGGACAGGTTCGTCTTCTACTTTTTACTGATGTAGACTTGACGCTCGAGTAAACTGTTGGAGACGTGGGTAGCGTCATGCCAAGATGGCCTGCCCGACCTTCCAGAAAAAGTATTCACCCTGCGGTAAGTCGGACACTTCTCATCAGGTGATCGATCAAAGACCTGGAGTCAGAGATGAGTTAAGGTCGTTCCTACTGACGAAAATCCCGAAGTTAAACTGATTGGCCCAGTTAGGTTGACGTTTTCACTAATACATCTCGACCGTTACTGTTCTGTTTCTAAAATGGATAAAACAGCATTTACCCACATTCATCCTACGAGATGTTATATATAGAAGAAAACCTAGAAACTGGCAAAAACCACAATCAAATTGAACTGGAACTACGTTCTTACATAATATCTACACCTGATGGGGGTAATATACAGAAGGAATTCATAGTTTCTCACGTAGTTAAACGGCCATGACTATATACCAACGTCAGTAACAGTTGGCCAATCCAAAATAAAAGGTCGAGACGTTGTTACCTTACGAAGATCGAATCGTACGTCCTAGGTAACTGATAGACTTAAGGTCTCATAATTCTTTTTACTAAACGAAACACGTCACGTGAACAACATAATTGATGGTTATAAGAAATCCAATATATTGTAATATTACACATGGCTGTTATAATTATTGCAATGTTTATAAAGTTATGTTATAACCATCAACGTATGAACACATCGATGGTTCTAACCTATGTCCGATCGGTACTTTTCCGACCTCGGATTACGTGCCAGCTCGCCCAACGCGATTTGAAGTAAAAAATAGCGATCGGATATGCCCAAAACAATTCAGGGGCTTCGATAACCACACAATATGGCGACAAAAGAAAAACATCCTCCTAGATAGTTAAATAATTTTTCAAAATTGAAATATATTACATAGTGAAGAGTTTGAAATAATATTTACGACAATCGTAGCTATAAAAACGAACTAAAAATAATAATTAAAAAAAATCGAATGAAGCTACCAATGCAATCTTCTGTTTATACTATTTGTTATTTCCTGGTATAAGTAGTTAAGTACTTACATATTATAGATAGAGGAAAGTTAAATTTTACTTTTACGAGCACTGAAGTGATATGTGTTTGAATTCAGGTAGCATTTCCAGAGATGCGCCAGAAATGAGGGGTAGCGACGAAGGCCGCATTGTTGGCCACGAAAGTTTACGGTCGGTACTTCCCGACTTCAGATCACGTTGGACGATCTGGCACAAGAAAGTATCGATTAGAAATGCCCCTAGCCATCAATGCAGGCTTCTGTGGCCAGCGCTTCTAGCTGAAATAAAGAAACAAGTTAAAAAAAAAAAAAAAAAACAAAAAAACAATTACAAATCGATATATTTATTCCGTAATTTTACTTTATTCAGCATTTTCGACACCTGTAACTGTCTCAAATGTTATTAGAAACGTTCAGTTTTAATCACGATTGCCTCCGGCCATTAGTGTTAATGTTTGGGTTTTATTAACCTTTGATTTAATTTCTCAATGCCATATCTACAGCAGACGAGAGTATGTATTATAATTTACAATTAAACTATATCTTGCACTGGTTTTTTTTTCTTACAATATAGAGTAGATAAGTGTTTCTAATGGTATGTAATAATCAAAATAAAGATTAACTTGGTAATTGTAAACTTAATTGTCGGAGTGGAAAAAAACGAGTTTCGCGTTATTACCCTATTGCTTTCGTCCTCCCGAGCAAAACAATATAAGGTATCATGGAGTGATAATGACAAATAACAAAGTTACATAACATTAAAGGTGGAACTATTTTTCTCGAGCGGAGTAATACTTTATTGTTCTACGGGCGTCACGTGGTCTTGTTATGATTGTGGTCAACCTCGTATTGGTTACTGCTGATGACATCTTTATGTTATCTTTGGATACGTAAAATAACAATAATGCTGAAATCAGGGGAAATTGTACTAAAATAAAAGATTTTGATGATTTAGACCTTCTGAGAATAAAAGTTCATATCAGCCTGACACGTGCATTCAGTGCTGCCGTAGCCCGCGCTGATGACAACATACGAAAAACATCCCTCGAGATAGTACTTATCACTAAAAGATCAAATTCTAGATGTTCTGATCACGAATGTCTCCCGCCATAATTGATAGGTAGTAAACACAACTTGATGAAACAAACAAATGTTGTAAATTAACCTAAAAGTCATATATAACAAGAATCAAAATACACAAAATAATATAACAACACATTAAAATTTATATTTCAATTATTAAAAAACATAGTTATTTGAGATTGCAACTTTGGTATTTATTTACATTAGCGTGACCATGGAAAATGGACTTTTTTCATGGGTTGGGCATTTGTAGCCAAGTATTATTATCACAGGTGCATATGAACTGGGGGAAAGTATATTATTGTATTATATTTATGCCTTTCGGACATTATTGCGTTAAGGAGCAGGGGCATCACGTGATCTGGGATTAGACTTTTGCAAGCTCGAGTTAATTTTTTTTCTAAAAGAGCAAGCAGTGCTCAGCACTGCGCAGCGGGCAGGCATCGTTGACAGGATTAACGTATTAGTCAGACTTGTCTTTACGAATTGCTTCCACGTGAGATACCGAACATCCAACACAAAGGTGTGCCATTACCACTACTGAACTAGGAGGTTAAGAATAGACGTGGAGGAACAACGGTAGTTCAAAATGGCGTCCCTTCTTTATTTGAGAAGGCGCGGAGTAATACCAAACTGTCAAATATGGATAGTGTTGCTAGAGGTACGATAATTTCATTGATTTTATGCACCGGTAATATACACGATGGGTAGTTATTATCGTACAATGAAAGATTTTTGACAAATTAATACAAGTAACAAACCAAAAGTTAATTATAACATAATTTATTATACGAACATAACATACATTTTCATTAAATTTGTTTGGTACGATTATTTTATATGAAAGTACGATAATTTCTCGGTGTTGGTATGATAATAGGTTTTTAAAATCTGGCTATACTGAGTTTGAGCAGACGCGGGAGTTATAGGAAACTGTTAAAAACGGAGTTTTCAGAGGATTAAAAAAATCGTAGCTCCTTTGATTTTCGTTGCCGACGAATTTTTTCTTCAATATTGTTTTCAGAAAAAAAATTAACATACCTTTCCATGGTCACGTTAATGTAAATTGATACCGCAACTTTGAACCATATATATTTTTGTTAAGAAGGACGAGCACAATTGTTACTAACATCGAAATTGTTATTGGTTACTCCAGCCATTAACCTCACTGAATCCATTACCTTTTCTGGTTGAAGTCTGCTATGGTATTGGCTTTTATTTGATCACAATACAATGTGAAAATATTGCTCCGCGCGTGAAAAGTAGTTCCATTTTTTATGTTCTACAACTTCGTTATTTCTCATTTCCGCCCCATGAAACCTTACATTGTTTTGTTCAGTAGGACGAATCCAATAATTTAATAACGCAAAACTCGTATTTTGCCGGTGCGGCCGTTACTTTCACAATTACTCATTCCCTGAATAAACAAGAACACATCAATTTATACCTTATTCTACAGAACAACTAGCCTATTCATACAGTTACAGTATGTTTTGTTAATGATATTTTATAAATTTAACACAAACCAGTTTATAACAATTTTTATTAGATACTCCAACTCGAGATACTTCATTATATTAGGGCCTGAAACCTAAATAGAATATAATTGGTATTACATATTGTTTTAGGTTTTAAGGCTAGAAGTTATTATGGAATTGACATTCCTATAACTAAGTTACTAACTAGATTTACCTATAGTAAAACCCTTCTCGTAGATAGAGTTGATTGATCTTGGCGAAGAGTATAATTAATTACTGGTAATGAACTATTACAAGAGAGCACTATCCTCGTTATCAACACTCTCTTGTGCAATTTTGCTCTTTACAATAAGTTCACTGAATTTGCAGTCAGTATCAGAATTGTGTAGCTCAATATAATACTGTTAATACATTTCGTATATGAATAAGTAACTAAGTGACTGACATAACCTTTTCTCTTTTCTACAACAGAACTAAAGTCACGTTGTTTTAACAGTAATGTGTAGTGAATAGTGGTGGTAAAAATAGAGGCGTGACAAGCGTACCTAGTTTACTTCATTGCTGATAGATAGAGCGCAACAACAGCACAGAGTAACTGAAATGAAACAAAAATTATATACGTTTATATATTAGAAACAACTCAAATATAATTATTTCCTATTTCGCAAGCAAAATGGAGAGAAATCTATAAATAGTTTTAAAACACCTTTTTAAAAACTGGATCCCGGGACAATTTTTCGGGACGGTAAAAACCGGGATAATCTCAATTTTCGGGAAGTTATGTCATCCTATTATAACTAACTACAGATCAAACTAAAGTTTGAACTATAAATTAAAATCCCCCACTTAATAAGAACTTTCATACATATTTAATCAATATTCATTCTCGTTTTGTTGACATCGTCAATTCCCATTACCACCAGTATCATCCAGAACAAAACCTGACCCTTTCAAACTAACTTTAATGTTACTCCTCATATAGCCTACCCACCAAATTTCATTTATAGTTAGAGCTAGTTGAAAATATATAAATTCACTGAAACACAGTATTTTTTTTATATCTTTATCACAAAAAGAGTTTGAAGTGAGTGTTCTCAGTAAGGATTGCTGAACGTTCAAAAGAGACTTCCATATGCCTATCACAGCCTCCACTAGCTAATTAGATTAACCTATAACATTCTTACTCTGATACATTAACTGGTACTTCGGTATTGCAGTATAATAATTATTATTATTAGAGTAGGCCTACATCCTAAATTATTGTTACTATCCTGGCGGAATTATTTCGTATAGAACCAGTTTATTAGCATTCCGCAAGAGAACAGGAATAATATTGGGGACAGTAAATACGCTAGTTAGTAATGATATGAATTAATTTCATGTACAATATTATATTGGGACAAATATCTTTATTTTAATTCTTATCGGTCGTCGGCTGTATTATAATTAATTATGTTTTAATGTCGATGCCATGTAGTAGGCCCAGAATTAGTTGTTTTAATGTGTTTGTAAGCACAGGCATCCAAAGAAAGGTCAGAGCTATTAGGGTATCTCGAGTGTGCCGTCACCAATGTAAAACCGGGACAGAATAAAGGAACAGTTCAGAGAACACGCTTGTACTTATTTATGTCAACTTGCCGTATGCCATGGCGTAGTACAAAAATGGAAAGTTGAAAAGGCAAATGTTATTTTGTGCATGGCATTTGAATGTGACTACTTGTAACAACCAACTTGCACTAGTCAATGCAAAATGAGAACTGGAAATGAAGGAAACAGGCGTAGTGGCAAGTCTAATGTACGAACCGTGTTGTACAGAAAGTAAGTACAGTTTAAGAAAAATACAAGTAAAACAAGTCTTTACAACACAATTTTATTTCTACAAGAAATCCCAAACCTTTAACTTTTTTTCGACAAAGTTTCCATTGATGTTCAAACACTTGTCGTAGCGGGTAATCAATTTTCCTATACCCTCTTCGTAGAAGGTTCTCGACACGAATGTAGCCACGAGTCCACGTTTTCACTTCATCGTCGATTTCAAAGCGTTGGCCGCCTAGCTCGCGCTTCATGTGCGGGGAAAAGTGGTAGTCAGACGGTGCCAAGTCCAGGCTGTGAGGCGGGTGATCGAACTGCTCCCAACTAAATTGTCGAACTAATGTTTGAGTGTCACCAGCGGTATGGGGCCGAGCATTGTCATGGAACAACACAGTTCCGTTACTAAGCATTAAGCATTCCTCTCAGTTTGTTTTGAATTGCCCACCTTTTTTTTTTTTTTTTTTTTTTTTTTTTTTTTTTTTTTTTTTTTTTTTTTTTTGCTTTGGGATATTGGGGTGGATTCATAGATCCTCACACGTCAACCTGAGCTTATTGTGTGCCCCTTTGATGTTAGAGGGGTAAGCCTATCTTTGTGCCCTTAATTAGGCTAAGAAGCTTTTCCCCGATACTAGCATCTGGTTCGTCGCCTGGTTGTTTATCAACGAAAAGAGCCCTTCTCCTTGCTCCCAGTCTCTCACAGTCCAGTATTATGTGTTTTTCAGTCTCTTCAGACTTATTGCAGAGTCTACACTCCGAGTCCTCATTTCGTAAACCTAGAGTGTTTAGGTGTTTCCTGAAGTGGCCGTGTCCAGTGATCAAGGCAATCACTTGCTTAACCCGATCCCTGCCCAGCCCCATCAGCCATCTGGTGAAGCCGGAGCTAGAATCGGCAAGCAGTCTTTTGCCGAGTGCTTGTTCTTGGTGACTCTGCCACCGCAAGCGGTGTGTCTTCCTGGACCATTTGTTTATATTTTGGTAAGCGGCTGACTTGCTTATACCACAACTCGGTTCTGGACCGGTGTATGGCATGCTTGCTCCGCTTTTGGCAAGCCTGTCGGCGCATTCGTTGCCACCTATGCCTGTGTGGCCCGGTACCCAACCAAGACGCACACAGTTGCGTGATCCAAGCTTGCAGAGAGTGTTAAAGCACTCCCACACAAGCCTGGATCCAATGCTGTTGGAGTCAAGAGCTTTAAGAGCTGCCTGACTGTCTGACATTATATAGATGTTCATTCCCTGGTACCCTCTGGTGAGGCCTAGGTTGGCACAGGCTAGGATACCATAGATTTCGGCTTGAAATATGGAGCAGTTCCGACCCAAACTGCCGCAAAGGGCAGTTCTAGGGGATTGACGAAACACTCCATATCCAGTTCTACCCTTAATAAGCGAGCCATCCGTGTACCAGACAAAGCTCTTTCTTATTGTTGGGATGTTATCTTGCGATTTCCACTCATCTCTGGAGTAGAAGTCAACAGAGAATGGCTTATTGAATACGAACTCCGTTCTCATTATGTCGGAGACCATTTCGAGAATAGCGCTTGGGTTTACAGCTTCAGTGATGGCGCCATGGCTCGTGTTAGACGCGCCATTCCTCCACAAGCCAGCTACCATCAGCCGATAAGCTGACTTACGCGCTTGCCCACCTTAGTTTTCTTAAGGTTTCGCAATATATTGCCGCTTTCACCTCTTGGGAGAAAATCAATCAGCAAAACACCTTTCCGATTCCAAAAGACAGTGTACATGATTTTTAGTGCAGAAATTGTCGTCTTGAATTTTTGTTTCTTCGGGGATTGCGTCTGTCGCTACTACAGTGACTGCTGTTTGGATTTCTGTATGACATGACGGACCCAAGTTTCATCACCTGTCACAATTTTGTTTAAAAAATCCTCACCATTATCACTGTATTGTGTGAGAAAAGTCAAAGCACTTTCGAGTCTCTCGGTTTTGTGCACGTCAGTGAGCATTTTTGGAACCCATCGGGAACACAGCTTGCGATAACCTAAGTAATCCGAAACAATTTCGTACAAAAGAGTCCGTAAAGTCGTCAGATAGCGTTGTCATAGTGAATCGTCTGATTTCTTGTATCTTTCGTCAATTGCCCTTACCAGATTATCGGTGACGAGAGAAGGCCGACCGCTCCGATTCTCATCATGCACATTTGCTCGACCACCATTGAACATTCTAACCCACTTTCTCACCATTCCTTCGCTCATTCACGTCTTCCCCATAAACATCTCGAAGTTGACGATAAATTTCAGCCGGTATCACATTCCTTGCGTTAAAAAATCTTATTACAGAACGAATTTCACAATCGGCGGGATCACTAATTGCCTTAAACATTTTAAACGTTCAGAGAAAACTGAAAACACAACGTAGAACAACTAAATGGTGTGAGTCGATAGTAAGTGAACAAGGACGATTAGTGCGCATGCGCGGAACACCATAGCGCTACGGCGGCAGTAGAATGAAACGGTACTTACTTTCTGAACACGCCTCGTACAAACCGCTGCCACCATTGTTGTACTGTACATTGAATTCAGTAATTTTACTATATACCAGTTTATTTAAAGTAAATATTATATTAGAGATAAAGGACAGAACGCTTTAAGTACGTTGATTAAGAATCAAAGATTTAATGTTGATCCAAGCTTTAAAATTGTATAGAGCGGCTGATACCGCCTACAGTTACAGAATATGTGTTTGACAAATTCAGGTGGTGACATACACACTATTGATATTTCTAGTTCTGGTTTATAAAATCACATGATCGGCAAGACAACAACAGCAACACGATACCATCAGGTATAATTCGGCATCATGGGAGAAATAAATTACGAGAAGATTGTACTGTACAAGGTTATAATTAACAGTTTTTCAATCAGAATCATTTAACCACTTTCGTAGTTTAATTCCAAAAGTTTGTAACAATCTGTATATAAAATATATAATATTAAAAATGCCATATAATATTTACCATCCGCCCTTCCTAAAATATTTTCGCACACCTACCCATACTGATATCCCGTATATGGCAATGTTTAGCTATCTTTAAATTTGTTTCAATCACTTTAAAGCTTACATCAATCCTTGAGTACAAATATGGGAATCGGGGAAGTCCCATCTTCGCACATCAAATATGTAAATATATCAATGTTATTATGATGTTTAAATATTGATTAAACCATTAATTGTTTGCCGATTTCCTCGCCGTCTTTGAACTAACTAATAAGAAAATCTTTTACTTTTTAAATTTTAATTTTCCCTCACATAAAAAATGGATTTGTTTATCATTTTATGCAATTCTGTCTGTTCTACGAAAACTTATAGAATGTTGAAATATATTAATTATGACATGTTTCTATTTTAAGGGGGAAATACAGACTAAATAGCTATTTGTACCCATTTAGTGTAGATTATTCAAACCATTCGGGACTATTTTGGGTTAGACTGAACTCATGCTAACTGGTACAGTAAGGCGTCTACTTAGTCATCGTGTTAATGCTTTAGCTTTCCTATTAAAATGTAAAGTATAGGCCTGCACAAATTAAATTTTAGCGATCTATGATATCAGGAATTTCAATGGAAATTATAATCTTCTTTTATAACTATAAATGAGATATTTTGTGACATTCCTCAAAATCCAAAAGTATAAATTAAAAACAAATACCTATTTCGGATCGACAGTGAATTTAAGTACCATCCAAACCACGCGTTTCCTAAGAGGCGGCAGGAGCGCAAGACAACGTAACCGCATTTTCATGTGGTTGTTATTGTTCCACAATTAACTTGTTCCTGTGTGTGTGTGTTGTTGTGTGTGTATATAGGCAACACATTTCACAAGGCAACATATCATGAATACGGCGAAAAAGTAGTTAATGGCGTTTTAAGGCTCTTTGCTTCGTGTATTATGTGTCGACTTATTTTCTGTGATTTCTCGAGATGCTGAGTATGGTTCCGGACATGGAAGGTCTTATCAATATTCTGTTCATGACTTCAAAAGGCTCTAGCTTGTCTCAGGTCGAGGTCCAGGATAGAGGCAGTGCCGTGTACCTGTTACCGGGAAAATGGGGTATTTTGGAGGCAATGAAGAGTGGATGCCAAAAGAGAGATTTTTATAAGAATGGTCTCTATACGAGAGTTGATAGACGGAATTGTGGCTTTATATGAGAAACTTTAAGGATAATATCCCTCGATGAGAGATTTTATAGGAAACTCTGACCTCAAATCAGATTTATTGAAAAGTGTTATTTTAAAATGTCATAGACTAAAAGGTAGGTAACCTATCATCAAGTTGGAATTTTTGTAGGTTAAAATTAGATATGTTAGAGACATTAACTCCCAGTGAGAAATATTGGTAGAAGTGATCACATGAGAAATAGCTTGTTGTTAAAAAGTATAACAGTCGATGAAAAATGTTAGTAGGTGTAGAACCTAACAATGTAATATTTAGATAGGGAGAATTACCTTTAATTGAAATATACTGTTAATGATATAATCAGTAACGGATTATTTTTGTACAGGAACTACTCTCAAAAGAGAATGTGCGATTTTTGTAGATACTGTGCAACCTATGAAAGAAATGTTCGGGTAGGGTCCAAAATCGAAGGCATGGAGGCTCTAGTTACGGCTCTGGTCTGTTAGCTGACACTGACATGCCGCTTAGGTTGATTCACGGACTCGAGCAAGGCTGTCCAGATGAAGAGATAGACAAGACTGACAAGTTGGCAAACGACTTTTCACCCACTCAGCCCGGATATGGCAAAAATCATATTTCCAAGAATTGTTTGTCTGAATGGATCTTTGTAAAAACCGATCTCCCAGATACATATTTTCTATGTAGATTGATTTCGTCACTATTTCTACTTCAAATTTTGATTGCCTCATATGTGATAATTGATTTATATTGCCCTCATTGGAAGTGTTCGAAACGGGCCATTGTAATTCACTTGCAGCGTTGAGCGAGAGTGCAATTATTATTGGCTTTCCATGGCTATGTCCAATGTTACCAATGTCAAAAATCCCGACCAATTTTAAGTGGTATCAATAATTTTGGTATCGGAGTATAAAATTCAATACTAATACTAATTTAGTATAGTAATTATGTTAATTTAGTCATCTATTTTAATGTTACATGGACATGTTATATGTACATGGACATATGAAAACTGGACAGTTGTAATTGACTGTATGTTGACACACAAACCTAGGTGGTCACAGAAGTTCTGACGCCGCCCTCGAGGACTTTCGTGAACCGTTTCAGATAGAAAGTTGAAGTGTAGGATCCACGAGTCTTTCTGTAGGAAACTGCTCTGGAGACTATAAATAATGATAGTTTGAAATTGAGCATTATATCGCTAAATTATTGATTTGTGTCTTGGAATCTTTTTATGCGTGGCTAGCAGTATGTCGTAAGTTTGTTGAAACCTAAATAAAAGGATAGAATCCAATTCTTGAAACGAAGTGTTCTATTATTGTAACAAATATCTATAGTAAATGTAAAAAAATCCTGTTACCCTTTCAAATTATCCAACATAAATAATAAACAATAAACAAAGAATTTAAAACTTACTCAGAAGTATATAAATAAATTTACTGAAAAATGTAAATGATAATGAAAATCGCCTACCATTATAAGTAATCAATTCTACGTTAACAAATTTATTTGTAAATAATTTTGAAAATTGTATAACTTGTCTCTAATTACCACATTTCACTTATGTTTCTTCAAATAAAAGAAGTTAAATTCTTTCTTATCTTGGACAGATTTAAGCCACCATCATCTCAGACGTCATTTGTTAGGTCTTCCGTATATTGTTATTCAAATAAGAAAATTGATTTTAGGATACTTTCTTTCAAACATTTCATAATATTGAATGTATCTTGTTTTCTGGAACTTAAAAAGGCAATTCTTTATGAAGAATACACAAGTGGATATTGTAAATATAAGCCGAGTTTTAAAACGTCTCAGTTTTTTTTATAGAAAAACTTGAGGTGCTTGGTATAGGATAATAAAAATGACCCTAGCGTTACACATGCCCTTTTTCTAATGGTTTTTGTTCACAGTCTCGCGAATAATTAGTATGAGAGCCAAATTCTCCGAATTCTTCAACATTCCTAAAAATATCCTTAAGAAAATGTATTGTTTTTAGAATTTATAATCGCTAACGGAACCTGTGGGGATTATAGTAAGAAATTCACGAAATGACTCACCAGTTACACAGTAACACAACAGGAAGGCGGAATTAATTATAAACACTAATGCCATTGACATGAACTTTAACGGCATCTGCGACCATGATCCGATTGAGATTAATTCCCCTTTGGAACAACGGCCATTAAATCAGCTGTCGAGTTGACATACAGGTATAACCTACAAATGTATTGTCGCGTCTCGTCAAAGTCGCCAGCGGGGGCGCGGCGGGAACTAATGTAATCTAACCTACAAACTGCCGAGTGCCAGCCATTGTTATGTCAAGGCTCTTGTGCTAGGAAGTGGATTGAGAACGCACAAGGATTGTTTTGCTACCGTAGGTAAACGTAGCTACCCCTCGAAGAATTGAAGTTGAGTCACATCCGGAACAGATTTTTAGAGGAACTGGTTTGTTTGGAATAACCGAATCGACGCTGCAGTGACGTAACACTGGAGACAGTGAGATCAGGTGGGATGCGTGATTCGACTGATTAATCCTCACGGGAATTTACCTATAGCCTACTGTGAGCAACACTAACTACGAAGACAACTAAATAATACGTAAGTAATTTTAAACGTCCTTCTCCGAATTCTCAAAAGGAAAGCCATTCATGAGAACTTTTCCACTTTGAGAGTAATAGACGGATGTATCTAATTTGTAGTTTTTTTATAATACTTCTTTTGTTTACTTACATACAGGCCTGCAGTAGAATGCTTGAGGCTCATTTGTGCTTTTTGTAAAATACACTAAGTACACCCGTTATATTGATAATAGATAAATAAATAAAATTGTATGCTAACTAATGTGTCCATAAAACATGTTTTAAATGTTGTGATTGGCGAATAATATAAACATCCGTTCTTTATATTTCCATTCAATCCATTTTTTAAAATATTTAACGATGCAAAGGTTCTATATCCGCTTACTTTAAAAATATTATTATGGATGCTTATACGTCAAAAGAGTTTCCTTATGTATTTTATTGCCAGACAACGAAGTATAGTAGTGAAATGGTGTGTACCGTTATTGGTGCATTTTAAAAGGTATTCATTCATTCAGGTATTCTGTCTCTTATTCTACTGCAGACTACTATCAATATCTATAATATGTATATGACAGTGCCTTGGGCAATTAGACGTGCATGCAGAGTTGGAATAATTTTTTTTTTTTTTGATGGCAGACCTAAAACAAAGACTTTTACTTCAACTAGCTTGCTTTACCAGAATTTATTCAGGAACGAACAGTATAGTAGCATATTATAAACTACTAGTGAGCTAGCTCAACAAACCATTACAGTACTAACAAAAAGTCAAAGGCGGAAATATTACGTTCGTTCCAGTTTCATCATGATGATCACAGATTTGAGATTCATTATAACGTAGACGGCACATCTCTGAAAGTCGTTATTCTGCGAACCTGGTAACATCAGTTCAAGGATACCCAGGGTCATGAATCGTATATGTCAGTGTCAAAGGTCCTCGACAACACACGTTTGATGTGCAACAAGAAAAACTTACTGAAAATAAACTTATCAATATAGTTTTACACTGCCAAATTATACTGGAAATATATTTACTTCATTACAAGATGATGTATAGTACTACCATTACATTATAAAGCGGCATAATAGAAGCGCGCCTAAACCGTTTAGGAACTCGTGTAACAAGCCGTCTTACAGAGATGTATGTAGTGTACTACAATGACTGCAGTATTAAGTAAATAATATAGAGTAGGTACTTTAGGTACTTTATACTTTTTCAGATTGAAAACTCAAATAAAATAAGAAATATTTATTAAGAGTGATAGATTGTACCCTATCCAAAAGGCAGAAGGGACGCGCATCAACTATAGGAATACATTGAAGCAGTCACAGAACAGTATATATTAAGAATAGTTCATATGATTATTTAGTAGAAGGTCCATATATTCTTAAAATGTACATGTCATTACAAATATCAAAGAAATTGTTAATTTAAATTGGCTTTATCCATTTGTCAGCTTTTCGTCATCTTGGATGCGTTTTAGTTTAGGAAGTTTAGGATTATTGGTTGAACCAATTGCAGTCCCAAAGATTATCACGATTAATGTCAGATTAGGGGCAGCACAGATGCGAATTAATTAATCATAACATAGCAAATATAAATATCGCTATTCCTAGAGAGAGTGTTAGATGATGAGCCATTGAATAAATGACGAGGAGGATATTTACTGGCAGGAGAAATTGTTTTATTTGACCAAATCCACTAAACTGTTATATGAATTTGTGATTCACATTTTTTAAACATTCAGTACCGTAAACAAGGGCTACTTTGGCCCTAGGGTTCTTCTTTGGCCCAAAAGCAAAATAAAACGAAACACTTTTTTTGAGCGATTTGTGGCAGTATCTGAATTAGTTTCGGTTGGTTCCGTTAGGTGGTAGTATCAATCAAACTGCCTGATAGTTTAACTGATTCCCCAGTTTGTTGCTGGGCAGCAACACCACAAGTTGTGTGTCTCGTGTAAGCAAGTGTAATTTTAACCTTCAAAACTTCTTCCTGCAGAAGACGCATTTCTTCAGGAACTACTAATGTAAGTATGTTTTTTAGAACACTTTTTAAGTTACTAATATTGTGCTGTAGTTAGACCTTCGTGAAACACAAAGTGACTTCCCATTTTCATGTATTTTTAAATCAGGTCTGGTAACCTACAAAGTACGACCTACTTTGGCCCAGCTTTTTTGGGCCAAAGTAGGTCGTACTGTTATAAACCTGTTTTTTTAGCAGTAAATTTCTATAAATAGCTTGCAAAATGGTTAGGTAGTGAATATATTTCTATTGCATGTGTTTGGTTTCAGCTTTTTCAAGATGCCCTACAACTACAAACGTCTCCCCAGGAGCCGAAAATATGCTGACTACAGCAACGAACATCTTCAAACTTGTCTAGAAACCATCAGATCTGGTGAAATGACAGAGGCAAGCTGCAGAAAATTTCAGGATACCCAGAAGCACTATTAAAAACAAATTAAAGAACTCATTTTCAAGTTCCCCAGGCCATCCTAAAGTATTTTCTCAAGAAGAAGAATTAGCTTTTGCTAGTCATATCGCCAAAATGTGTTAATATGGTTTTCCACTGGATGAACTTGATTTGAGGTACGTCGTAAAGTCCTACCTAACTAGAAAATGAAAGACTGTACAATGTTTTTGTAACAATGTTCCGGACCGTGACTGGGTTGTCATTTTTAAAGAGACACCCTCAGTCAAGTTTTCGTCTAACATCAAAAGAAATCGAGGTCCCAACTACAAATGTTAAAGACCTAAAAGGAAGCAATGAAGACATGAAGGAACTTGTAGTAAAGGACAAATATGTTGTTGTTCATTGGAATGGACTCCGATTCCCAGGATTGGTGCTCTCTGTGGCGGAGGAGGAAGCGACAGTGGAGTGTATGGCGCCGACTAAGAAATTTTGGAAGTGGCCCCAAGAAAAGGATACGTTATTTTACAAATGGTGTGACATTTTAAAAGTTATTCAGCCACCAAAGCTTGTAAAAAGAGGCCTTTTTAAGGTTGATTTCATTTAAACATAAGACATTCCTTTTTTGAAAGAAATTTAACTTTTTTAAACGGTTTTTTACATTTTTTACTCATTTATGTATTTTTAATTTGGTGTTAAATATTACTATTATCATTAAATAACATGTGTTTTTAAATACCCAGGTCCTTCTTTGTCCCATGCCTTTATACCACTATATTTCTATTGAAAAACTACCTTGGGCCAAAGTTACCCTACCCTTAGGGTAACATTGGGCCAAATCTTAAAAATAAATTAAAAATACAAAACAAATTTTTAGGTCAAAAAGTGTGCAGCATCTAAAATATAACATGTTATAGTTGTATTAAAAGGTTACCAGGACTTAAATTAAGTAAAATATTATTTTCTTATAAGGTAAATCGTATGAAATTATGCAAAAGTGGGCCAAAGTAGCCCATGTTTACGGTACATTTACACGTGAAACAAAAAATAGAAGATACCGATCTATCCTCGTTCCCAAGAAATATAACATCATTGGTTAGGACCTCCAAAACTCTAATCATGGATCATGATATTCTCTACGAAATAATCAATGTATTTCCATACCAAAATATAGAACACACACACACACACACACACACACACACACACACACACACACACACACACACACACACACACACACACACACACACACACACACACACACACACACACACACACACACACACACACACACACACACACACACACACACACACACACACACACACACACACACACACACACACACACACACACACACACACACACACACACACACACACACACACACACACACACACACACACACACACACACACACACACGCACACACGCACACACACACACACGCACACACACACACACACACACACACACACACACACACACACACACACACACACACACACACACACACACACAGATTTAAAACCTTTAATAAGATGTCATTTATTGCTAAAGTCTGTTTCGCCTGAAACGTTCTGGTTGCTCGTTGTCTAACAGCAAATAGCGGAAACGGTAGATAATTCAATATCTGCTCAGCCGTAGGTCTTGAACCTGTATATCTCAATATGTGACAGTTATGGGAATATATTTCATCCAATGCTGAAATCTGTAGTCATTTGGAACATTGTGGTTACTTGTTATATAGCGTTAATTGAAAGAAACAGTTACATTGAAAATACAATTTTAATACGAGCTCTAGTACCCTGTCAACGGCTATAGCTATGGTACTTCGTGCGACCAACATTGTGACAGGCGTACGCCATTCTTGTTCGTGGCCGTGGGAACAAGATAGACATCGAATGCTGCCCGTTGTGGCCGGATATAAAAGACCGTGGCCACTGCAGCGGCGTCCCGTGTGCAGTTGGGCGTTGGCCGCTATTTGGCCACATTTGCTGAGGTTCTGATGGTGCTCGAGTATGGTGAATTGGTCGCATGCGTCATGGCCTGATAGGTGTGCCCCTTAGCTAGCGTGTCCAACTTAGGGAAAGGGATGGTAACCAACATTACTAATGAGTTTGACCTTGACATACGGTTCGAGTGGATGAGTCGACCAGGAAGGTTGAGTCAATATCTAACATATTTGTTTAGTATTAGAAAGTGGCTGAGTATGCTAATATACGTTATTATGGTACGTAGTATTGCATTATGTTGTGTTAATTAATATTAATTATAAATAAATAATTATAAACTAGTGTTTAGTGTCAAATTTATTACGTTTCAGCCAGAAACTTGATTATACAGTGTCTGGTTTATAATTCCTAGAATAAAATAGTAAAACTACAAATAGTATTTACGTAGTATTAAGAAATTTAAAGTTTACAAAGTGTTTAAATGAACAAAAATATATTATTGGAGTTGGATAAATAAAATAAAAATATATTAAAGTTTAAATACAAGTTTCTTAAGATAAATAAAAATACAACAACTACATATTTGGTTACTTTGTCAATTTAATTGTATAATAATTATCGTGATCCAAATAATGTTAGTCGATTAAAATAATTTTTAAGGTCTGTAAAGAGTGGAGGATGGTATAGAATAATATGGTCCCTGCAACGTTTGAACGTGTTGAAAGTTTTAAGTGGAACCAATTGGTGTGCGGACAGCACTTGCTTGTTTCTTTTACTATAACGATCACATTTGCCCATGCTCTCCACACAGTACACAGCAGAACGTGAATTCTACCCACCCTTCTACTCATAGGCAGGCCACCGATCGTTTCCGCTCCAGTCCGTGTTCAGTTTGTCGATGGAAAGTAACGAGCGATAAAGGATGCATCTTATGTGCGATACTTCAAGTGCTATGTGTGATGGTTCAGTTTCAAAGCTGAACCACACAACCTTTTGGTAGTCAATTACGGGAAATTTATCGTTAAAACCTAAATACAATCTCTTCTAGAAACACACACCATTCATTTACTGAGCTAAGATCTACTGTGGTCCACTATCCTAATGACTACGATTTCTTTCCCTGGAACGTATCCTGGTCTAGCATTGAAATATTCTTGCTTAAACTTTTTAAGAATTACAAAGATAAATTTGGGAAAGAGGCGGTTTTTGTTGAACAGTTAGACTCTCTCTACCTTCCTGTGAGAGTCAGTGCCTTAAATTCCAACTGTCCCGTTGATTGCATACTTCTGCCATCGAGAAGGGAATACAAAACCGGCTTTGTGCGTGACACACGAGTTCATAGCCTTGTGTCAAGAGGGAACTACGTAAACAATATCGAGGGACTCGGTCTGAGTACTACACGGAAATATCTTCCAACGTAAATCCCGTAAAACTGATATTGTTAGGAATTGTAGCATGGGAATTGTTGGTCAGGGAAATTGGATAATAAATTCAAGCTTGTCAAAGACACAAAATTGTTATCTGGGCCACTTCTTGCCGTTCTGCGCGACGAGAATAAGTAATGTGCCGATAGCGCATTGGACACACTAAAGTATTTTTCATGGCTTCCTCGTGAGTCGCAAGCCATGTGCTCACTTTTTCGTCAAAATCCCTGATCGAGCTGCAGGTCCTCCTCTAATAGAGAGAGGGAATGTAGTTGTTTATGGAAATGTAATCTACATTTGATAAGTCTATATGCAAAAACATTTCTAAAGTCAATAAATCCAGGATATATCATCTAAAGCAATGGATTCAAACAAACCGTATTTTATATCAATTATATTAATAATAATGACCTGCTTATAATAAAACAAAATACAATAAAAGGAAAATACAAAAAATTAAATTAGATCGTAATTTGAGAAATGTCGTGTCATAAGGTAGTTTGCCCTGCCCTGAATACATCGCTGCTTACCGGCAACTCTCCAAATCTCCGTGAACTCTTGTGAGACGATCTTGGACTTTAAAAGAGAATAGACATTGCATCTATATGAGGACTGTAATGCCGAAATGTTGTTAGATAAAGCTTGTTGTGTACACTGATTTGTAAATAGAGCTGTCATACAATACAGGTATATTTTGTTTATAGTAATAATCCATTTGAATCATATACTAATCAACTAATTATTATGCAATCAATTGAAAGTCATATGTATTTTTTGTATAATAGTTATAGTTTACTCGTTATAAAAGTTTGATTGTTTTCTCTCGCATATTTTAACCTATTATAGGCTATATATTTCCCTAGTTTATCGCAAGATAACGCTCAGCCACGTTTTAAGTGGCAACAGCTTTTATTATTGAATAAAATATCTTCCAATAAACTGTTACATGACTAAAGCAATGACATACACATACACAGTGTGATATCGTGTCCGAGACTCGGCCGGTGCGGTGCGGCGGTGCGGGTAGGTTCGCTATTGGCGTTATACAAATTACCAGTTGTGTAACTATATTGTTATCAGTGGCGTAGCGAAGGGGGGAGGTCCAGGGGGTCCGGACCCCCCCCCCGAAATTTTAAGACATATTAAAAAATAAAGCATGGAGCAAGAGAAAAAAGGAGAGTTGTCATTACTCTTGTCCACAAACATTAAATTGATTGATTTAATTGATTAAAGTGACCGTTGTTAAAAATATAATTGTTCTTTCGTTTAAATCATAAAGTATCAAACGATACTTTTGGGCTCAGCCTTTCGGACAGTGTAGTGTAATCACGGTATTTCTATAGGGCGCGGTCACGTGACGTCGCAAAGTAACCTGAACCGTAACACGGCGAACAGTTTAAATTAGCGACCACTTCGTTCAAATTCGTCTTGAGGACGTAAATTGACTGCTTAGAATTAAGTTACGACGTTGATTTCAGGTGTCATTAAACTGTAGACGTGCATATAATTATCGAAAAAAAACAAAAAAAATCACTTTCGGTCGGAAAATACACTTGAAAAACTCTACTGATTAGAACTTCAACTAATTTGGACTTCAATGGTTGAGGTAAATGTTTTGTTTTCGACTGAGTTAGGACGACGATTTTTGTTATCATTAAACTATACTATGTACCTATATAATTATCGAGAAAAAAATCACTTCCGGTCAGTAAATACCGAAGAAAAGCTCTCTACAGATTCAAGTTTTGACGATTATGGATTTCACTGGTTGAGTGGTTGAGGTAAAAGTGGTACTTACAGGTATAAATGATGTTAGGACGTTTATTTTAGGTATTAATTCAACGTCGACTAATACAAAATATATAACTATCGAGAAACAATACAATAAAATCACATCCGGTCGGAAAATACTGAGGAAAAGCTCTACTGATTCAGATTTTGACGATTTTGGATTCCACTGGTTGAGTCTTTGAGATAAAAGTGGTACTTAGAATTATGTTAGAACATTTATTTTAGGTATCAATTGAACGCCGACTAATACCTATATAATTATCGAAGAAAAATTGAAAAAAAATCACTTCCGGTCGGATAATACATCGGAACAACTCTACTGATAAGAAGTTCCGACTATTTTGGATTTCACTAACTGAGGTATTATTTCATTTTCCTTAGTATATTCCGATCGGAAGTGATTATTTTTGTTTTTTTTTCCTCGATAATTATATGTTTATTAGTCGGCGTTGAATTAATACCTAAAATCAATGTCCTAACATAATTATAAGTAACACTTTTATCTCAAAGACACAACCAGTGGAATCCAAAATCGTCAAAATCTGAATCACTAGAGCTTTTCCTCGGTATTTTCCGACCGGATGTGATTTTATTGTTTTGTTTCTCGATAATTATATACTATGTATTAGTCGACGTTGAATTAATACCTATAAACGTCCTAACATAATTATAAGTACCACTTTACCTCAACCAGTAATATCCAAAATCGCCAAAACTTGAATCTGTAGAGAGCTTTTCTTCGGTATTTACCGACCGAAAGTGATTTTTTTTCTCGATAATTATATAGGTAGTCGAGTACAGTTTAATGATAACAAAAATCGTCGTCCTAACTCAATCAAAAATACCACGTTTACCTCAATAACTGAAGTCCGAAGTAGTGCAGTTCTAATCATTAGAGTTTTTAAGTGTATTTTATTCCCGACCGAAAGTGATTTGTTTGCCGATAATTATATACTCGTCTACAGTGTAATGATACAAAAAATCGTCGTCATTATAACTCATTCATAAATACCTCAATCAGTGAAATCCAAAGTAGCTGAACTTCTAATCAGTAGAGTTTTTCCTGTGCATTTTCCGACCGTTAGTTTGATCTGTACCCGAGCAACACTCGAAAATTACCCTCCTTTTCTGAAGGGTTTTCGGCCGTCAGTGGCCCAATGTCCCCGAAGGGGTATTTCATTTTCTCCACAGAATATAGTCAGTTGTGTCAATTATACGCTTGAATGAAGCTCTGTTTTGTTCTTTTTCTTTCTTATCCAGTGAATCTAACATCACTTTGGTGCCTTCTACTCGGCCAGAATTGAACTTCGTAAAGTTTCTGTAGCTATTACAAGAAAATTTGTGGTACTAGAGTTGCTGTGAGAGTTAAATTTGCCTATTACATCTTTCCACTTTCTATAAGGCGTAGTTACTAAAGCTCCATATTTTTGGTATTTACCTTTTACCAGTGAACTCATTGGCAAATAACACAGAAAACGTCCCCCCGGATCCCCCGGTTTCGGACCCCCCCCCCCAGAACGAAATTTCTGGCAACGCTACTGATTGTTATCCTGACTGTGTTTAATCACAGAGGTGTGTCACACGCATTATAATAGTACCAGTATAGAGTTAAACTCGCTAGCACAGAGTTAACAGCTAATGAAAATAAAAAAATCGTGTTGTAACAGGTCTTGATAGCGTACTACAGTATTTACTTATTTTATAGACACGTGCGAAGGAAACGGCCATATACAAAATAATTAATGGATAAAAAGTGAAGGCTCTGAAGTGTACTGATAGCGTATTCATCCGGCAAGTGAAAAATCAGGGTTTAAGCTCTGGCGGAGAAAATACCCTTTGGAAATCCGTCATTTTTTAATTATATATATATATATATATATATATATATATATATATTAATAATTGTACTATTATTGTACTTATAAATTATAGTATAGTAGCAAATATAATCGAAATTAGACTATAATTCCCTCATTCTAAGATAACATTGTATTTTACAAATATAATTCATTTTAACTTTTACTATACATTTATTAAAATTATATTTTAAAATTATTGAATAGTAATCTTTAAAGAGATTGTATAGTGTGCTTTGCTTTTTATGCTTTTTTTCTCAATTTGTTATAAATTATAGGAATACAAATAGTCAGCATTTATTTAAAATTTTGTGTTTTTTTGTGAGAAATATGATATTTTCTAGCATATTTTCTCTTTGTATCTCACCCAATTTATAAACACAGCAAATTAATCATTAAAAAAATTATTTTTTCTTTTTCGTTTTGGACGTTCGAGGTATAACTTACCTACAATAACAAAACGCAATATACTTCCTACACAAATGAAAGGAGATGCGTATTCTCTTTTCAAAGGAGTTAAAATATTTAACAACAGGTTATCTTGTTACAGAAAAAATGAAAATAATGTTGGATCGTAAATATTTAATTACTAGCAATCACTCGCAGCTTCACATGTAATTCTTAAAATCGAAGGGCGTAGCCTGCTCAGTAAAATCATTTATAATGTAATATTCTGGAGCTCTGTGATATTTTTAAAATAGAAGTAGACATATTCAGATACATATTATTTCGGTATCCATGGTTAATACATTCAATATTTACATACAATTTTGACAGGTCTTGGAAATTTGGTCTTATTTGGCAAAGAATTGATAACTTCCGTCTGTTTAAATTCACTTTCTGCCTAAGGTATTTCCAGTGCCACAGTTGAGATTACCTTATGACATAGACCAAGAAAATATATACCGGCTAAAACCATCGATCAACTTTCGGATCGTTGAATTTACTTCTTGTCTGAGATATTTCAAGTGCCATAGTTAGTTATAGTTTGCCTTCTTTGTTTCGATGAAGAAAATATATGTGCAAGATATTTCAGAACGTATATACTCGTACTTACGTACGACTAAAATGGTACTGGTTCAAAAAGTGTCAGGTCCGGCCGTTTAAAGTCACTTGCAGTCTAATTTATGTTTGGTTCTACATTCGAGTTTATGTTGTTGATCAGTCTAAGAAAATAAATAAATAGCTGTGTTTCGGACAGAGCCGTAGCTACATATATGTTTTCCAGAGGGAACAAGCTCTAAATTTGCGTCCTCTTCACATCACTCAACTCCGACAAATTAACAGCTACTTTTAGTCCCGCTTTTAAATAATATTTTTATATAATTCAGAAGACCTTAATAACAATTATTTTATATAGCATATACCAAAGACAAAACTGAAGTTTGTAACTTACGTGTGAAAATCAGGCCAAAACAAAACTATTATGTATGTAACATTTTGTCACAATGTTGTAAAATGCACGCAAATTAAGAAATAAAAACGTTAATTTTGCTATTATCACATGTATTAGAATATTAATGTTACTAACTACTTACTATGTTCAATTTGTTCACGACCATTATTGCAAATTTTGTATTATGTGTGTGTGTGTGTGTGTGTGTGTGTCTTCTATATTTTGGTCTGGAGTGTGTGTGTGTGTGTGTGTCTTCTATATTTTGGTCTGGAAATATATTGATTATTTCGTAGAATATGCTCTTTAATGTTCAATTGACATGAATTTGTTGCTACATTGTGCTTCTTAATTTTATATTAATTGTAGCTTGCTAAAGCTCTTCTCCCTGAAGCAACAAAGACTGGAAGAGAAAGCAATATTTGGAGAGCCGTTGTGATGTTTTTGTAGCCTTCTTCTAAGTAATGCTTAGAAATAATTACACAATTTGATTTTGTTAATATTTTTTTTCATTTGTAAGTCCTGCAGGGGAGTCGGAACGCCCTATCTGTTAAATGTTCAATTTTGATGTACCGTTTTCTCTGAAAAGAAAACATTTAGGCATTTGAAAATTTTACCAACTTTCATAGACACTTTTGCTGTACAAATTTGTAGCATTTGATAGCAAAATTATTTTAAGTTTGAATTTGTGATAAAAAAAAACTTAAAAAAGAATTAAGAAAGTAATATTTTTATTTTCTAAGCTGTTCCTGATTGTCGTACTACCCTTTTTTTGTACCAAAAATTTGTTTCTCGGCTTTGCGTATTCTAATTAGGCCTATGTCAATCTCTTTCAACTCCTGAGCACAATTTTTGCAATTTATGTCTAGTTTTCTCAAAATCAAGCACTTAGCAAGATTGCCTGTATTAAATGTAGCAACAGTGTCAAATGCATCAAACTTCAGGGTTTCCAAGGCAACGAACACATTTTTGAAAATGCGAGTCCATAGCACATTGTTGAATAAATGACAAACAATAACTATATTTCACTTCAAAACAAACAATCAAAACAACTAACAGATCTGAGATCTGCTCAGTATTAACAGATGGCCATTACCAACATAAGAGGAAAAATACTCTTGATCAGCAAAGTGATAAAACAAAAGGTGTATTGGTCAACTTTGTCATTGCAGTTATTTAAGCTGAAAACTGTATGACATTACTTCACAAAAACCGATGCAGGATTTGTTATAACCACCCGATTTAATTCAAATTTGTTTTAAATTAATTATAAATATCTGTAAAAAAATAATAACAGCAAAAAACAAGATTTGATATTTTATCTATTTTGCGTTTCGACTCTCCTTAAGTCGATTTCGCTTTTTAGAGAGCTACTCAAATATTTAAATTTATAATTTAAAATTTTCAATGAATCAAATACCTTGTTCATATCGCCCAAAATTCTATGGAGTATTTCCATTTGAGAATTTCTAAATCC
The DNA here is from genome assembly GCF_021130785.1 of Homalodisca vitripennis. NCBI lineage: Eukaryota > Metazoa > Arthropoda > Insecta > Hemiptera > Cicadellidae > Homalodisca > Homalodisca vitripennis. The sequence goes on from NC_060207.1 coordinate 141,267,410, forward strand.
TCTTCTCGTTAAAAAAATTTTATCTTCACAGATTTCACCAGGCTCTTTTTTCCTTTCAATTTCTTTTCTTTTCAGTGAGTTTTAAATCCATTATCTCGAGGCATGATTTTGGCTTCTGCGGTAGCTTCCGGCCTTAAGCTTTCTTTCTATGAAGACAACAGATTTATTGAACCACATCATCTATAACTTATTGACTGTATCACTTGGCTTTAGTACATTGCACTAAAAGCAAGCCAAAACAACTAGCTTAAAATCTTTAATTTAATTTAACAGAGATCTAGCCTCAGCCTCTTATAGGGGTATATTAATATGTAAATCTTCAACTGCTAGAAATATTTTATCAATATCTTTGAAGATAACTTGAAAATACTCAAATTGTGGTCACCACCTTTTTTACTTTCTGTCCTTAGAATTAAGAGGATTTATATTTTTAAGCAATTCCCATTTCGAAGTAGACGTTTTAAAATAGTTATAAAAGGAATGTGATGCCAAAATAATTTTAAGCTGTAAGACAAAAATATAAGCAGCGAGATCTGTAAGTTTAGTGAAGGAGCTGACCATGGCAAAAATCCAAAATAAGAGAAATTATTCTCTTTCAATACGGTACTCTACCTTGCACTCCTTGGTACTTTCCATCAATATTAGCCTATCTCATGATTGTCCTCAGCATAACCTCAAATTCAAGTTGTAACATCCTTATCCTCCTTTTTCATGAATTTATGGGAAATAACTTCCCAAGTTTTGACAGAAGCGAGAAGTAACCATAAAACTCTCCACAACTTTAGGGCAATTTATATTCAGTTTTCCATGTCGGAGTATGCTCATTGCGACTGCGAGTCTAGGGTACAGGCTAGAAACATCTAGGAGAAATATTTTGCTTTTTAACATTTAGTATTATTAATAATTTTGTTTGATGAATATTTTAGGATATACATTATGATTTTCTGATGAGAAACAGCTTAGCAACTATCCTTTCTTATGCCATTTAATGTACTGGGCGAATATTTTATTATTTACAGGCATTCCTTTAATAAATAATAACACAGATCACAAGCCACAACAACGTTCTTTTTTTTAAACACGTAACACAATTGAATATCATAACGCAATACATTGACTGCGGCAGACGCCCTTGAGCGCTTGCTGTCTTGTGAGAAGACTTATCATCACTCAGTATAGACTTTGTATATAACAAAACAAAGGTATAGGCAGCAGTGAAGGTCTTAATAACATCTATTATAGCTAGACAGTTATTGTACAGTAATTTAACAGCGATAAACACGGCAACATGCAAATGACGACATATCTGCTAATAGGTTAAAATAATAGACTGAAGCGATTCGCGCGGAAATTGATTAAACTACAAGAAATAGTTATGACGTAACGACTTGACCTTCCATAAGTTTGCCGCCCTGGGCAAACGAACCCCTTTGAACCTTCATGGCTGCGTCTCTGGTTTCAGAAACCAACTTAAATTAAAAAGCGTTTACTTCCGGTTTACAACATTTCTATTGCTATGATTGGTTTTTTGCCCCGGCCAAGAAAATATATGCATATGTAAAAGACTACTTCGGTCAAAAATCATATAGGTACTTCCGTTGCTTGTGTTATCCTTCAGGTAAAAGGGGAAGAGTGTGCCATAACTTTGTTTTCCCTTAAGCTACAGTAAACGTATTATACAAGTAACCTGCATGCAAATATTTACAGTTTTGTTTATTAAGGTGGAATTTATAACAGCGTTTAAATATATTTTCGATGCATTTCGTCAGTGGTTCAGTATGAAGTAAAATTAGATATGTCAAATCAATATACAAATCTCTGCCTTTTCGCTGAAATTCAACTGAAAGTGTCAGTAGCTGTTTAGTGTCAACTGAATTTAAAACACGTTTAGTAAATATCATAATTATTTTCCCAATTTCTTAATATTCCTGGAAACTTTCCTTATTTTTCTCTTCATCAAAACCATCCTCGGACTTCAACGAATATTATAAAAATAAGAACTGGCCAAATTGGGCCAGCATTCTTGAAATGTGCGGTTATCAACACATTTAGTGATTCACTTTTATTTATAACATTTTTATCTACCAATGATATTTTAAATATGATATTACTGAAACAGTATACAGATATACTTTATACAGGGTGGCTGGTCATCAGTGTTACAAAAATTTTTGGGTGAAATTACAAAGTAAATGAAGTGAATGATGCATGTAAGAGGTTCCAAGTCAAAAAAATTGGCTTCAAAAAGAATTATTTTAATTTTTTCTTAAATAACCATGTTTTAAAACATATTACAGCAATTTCTCAACTACCTGTAAACGGATTTGAGTAAATGACGTAATTTTCGTATTCTACATTAAATTTTGAATAGGAATAAGTGAAAATTTTAAAGGATCAATAATAAAAACTCCATTGTTAATAATTCCAAAGTTTAAAATTTAAATATCTGTTAAAAATAAAAAAAAACATTGGTCTATTGTATTTTTCTACACCCTGTATACAAGAAGGTAGCTAAATATTTTAAAAACTGCGCCATTTTATAAGCTTTCCAGCCATACACTACACTATTGAGGTTTAGATCTGCATATTTTCGTTTTAGTGTTTTGAAATCTCCAAAACACGGAGTGCAGAAAAACGGTTAAAAGGCAATTTATAACAAAAAAGGGGTAATCTAAACGTACAAAATAGTATTAATTTACTAGTGTCTTAATAATCTATTTTTATTATCAAAAACTAATTTTCTATTCATTTCATGGCCATAAATCATTATCTAACTATCAAAACAACACTGGTATTTTGAATTATTCTTATCTCTTATATCTGTCTGCAGGACTTCAAGAAAATGAAATGAGCTAAATAGGTTTGAAATTTTGCATGCAACCTTAGCGAAGTCTGTTACGTGACTCGGGCATGACTTGCCTTGCTCTATAACCAACAATAAAGACTTTAGTGTGCTTGAGGGTTAAAATTGTTATGTTGGATACATTTCAAGATCATTTCTCTAAATGATCATTTCAAGGGCCGGTTATGCTCTAATAAATAATATTCTAAAGAATAATAGTTATGAATAATCAAGAAATATCATTTCTTAGATGTATCAAAATTTTATCTTTATAAGAGAATTACTTGTAATGAAATGTTTGAGAAATAAGTTATATAACAATTTTACTAGTAACATTAAAACATTCTGTTAAAATTTTAAAGAAAGCATATATTTTATTTTAAATGAACTGATTTTGTTCAGAAGCTGAGACAAACCCATATACACACCAAGTCTGGGTCAGGCAGACAGAAGATGAGGCACGGCTGCTGTGGCAGGTAAGTTCTTAACAATTTTATAATCTATTATCAGTTATCAAATTGACATGTCAACCATCTCCAATACTTAGTTTCAAAATGCCTTTACTTAGGCAGTGGAAAATGAATATTTACTAAGCATCTGTAGAAGAAGTGTTCGCACCAAGAAATTCGGAATACGGTTTTTAAATTAGGCACTGCTACAAAATGACGTATTCACTGTCTGTCTAATTCAGCTTTTTAAAAGGTTTCAGATTATTCCTCTTCTTCAAAATGATTGAAGATGCATCAAAAAGTAAAACTAACAGCAGAACACAGCATAAAAAATTACATTTAATTTAATCAGTTTTGAGTTTACATGTTCTGTTCTTTTGAAATAGTAATTTCTAGTCCTATAAATGAACACATGATTGTTTAGCAATGTGAAATGTTGAAGATGTAAGGAAATTATCCTATATTTAATATTGCTGCTTTGATTGCTGGAACAGTGAGTTGTTGATGTACAGAGGCCAGGGAGACAGATCCAGCCTTGTGTGGGAGCCCGGGGACAGAGGGGACGCTGTGTCCAGATGGAGAGTTGTGTCCTGGGAGATCTTCACCAGGATTATGTAAAGAATAGAGACTACTTCTGCATAATGACGAGTCAAGGGTAAGTTGCTATTTAGTTGAGATGAAGGGTTTTACATATAGGATGATCAAACTATCTATAGACTTTATTAATTAATCTATAGGACTTCATCAAACGAACATTTTTTACCCATGGAAGACAACTCGCAGAGCTCAACCCAAACCGAAGGCTAAGACCGCAGTCTCCGGATGACGTTCCAAGGACTCAAGAAGATGACAACAGTATGAACTTAGTGTTTTTAAATGTCCAAGGCCTCAAGGATAAATCTGTTATATTGGAGGGTTTTTTACTTGGCCTAAGAGTGTCTGTTGTTTGCATCTCGGAGCATTGGCTACAATATGACGAGGTTAGTTTTTCAAATCCTATAGGCTACTCTCTGATAAGTTCCTTTTTGTCGTTCAAAATTTAAAAGAGGTGGTTTCTCTAATATTTGTGAGGAATGATCTAACTTCTAACGCCAAAGAGCTAGATTTAGGTTTCCTATGTGACGAAATGCATTTTGAAGTTTCCGGGATATTCATAGATAAATTTAACTTAATTGTTGTCTCCGTATATAGGTCACCCGATGGCAACCCCACGGTTTTTTTTAGAACAGTTAGAGCGTTTACTATTATTTCTTTCCAAGTGGCACAACTCCACGGTTGTGGTGGGAGGAGACCTTAACGGAGAATTTGACATTACCAAATGTACAAAAAATAGTGTTAAAACATTTTTGAATTTATTTAAGACAACATAATTATCACTGTATGAATTATTTACCAACCAGAAATCAAAATTGTCTGGATAATATTTTTTGTAATAGACTTCCAGCTACTGAAAGGGCGATCTGTGAAGTTATCTCCTTCCCTTTTTCTGATCATGATGCCCTACTATTTAATTTGCCTATTAAGTTTTATTGTATCTGAAAGAAACAACATACAGAACAGGTCTATTGGCTTCTTTAAAATGGTATTACCTGTGAGGAAATTTGGTTGTGTGGCAGTGATGCTTCTCTGTACTGATTGGGACCTAGTATTCAGCAATAATTTCAACACCACTGATTTATTTTCAAAATTTTTCCTCAAAATTACTTCAGCTATACATTTTTATTGCAATCTTATTAAATTAGATTCTGGCCCAGTAAAATCAAAAAACAGTTGGTTTTCAAAAACAGCCCTGGTATACAAAAGAATTAACATGTATGAAAAATAATTTGATTGCTTTGAGTCAAATTCTGAAAGAGACACCTTCGTCCAATTTGAAACAACAGCTTGCCAATTCTAAACTAAAGTACAGAAAATCTATTTGTGAAGCCAAGCAGGCTTATTACAGAGAAAAAATAGAATGTAGTAGAAATAAGTGCAAGGCAGCTTGGGATTTAATAAAAAAAGACACTCAAGGTCATACTAGCAATAGTAGAGTTGGAATCTCACCCCAAGAATTTAATGACTTCTGCATAAACTCAGTTAAAAAACTAAGGCAAAGTGCCACTAATCCTAATATAACACCCCAGTGTTATATGTCAAAATTAAATGTTACTCCTGCTCAGTTCTCTTGGAAATTAATTACTCAAGAAGATGTTTTAAAAGCAGTTAAAAGATTAAAAAATTCAAATAGTTGTGATTTTTACAATATGTCAAATAATTTATTAAAACAAATAGTTCCATCCATAGTACTTCAATTGACTTTTGTATTCAACATATGTTTGGCCAATGGTGTTTTTCCCTGCTGAACTGAAAAATTTCTCGGGTCTGCCCAATCTACAAAAAGGGTCCAAAAAACCAGCCGGAAAGCTATAGGCCAGTCTCAATTGTACCTGCTATATCTAAGTTGCTTGAACTTCTTGTCTTTGATCAAGTTAATGAATTCTCTTAGAACATAATAATCTGCTTTGCACATCACAGTATGGTTTCCGTAGTGGCAAGTCAACCCTAAATGCCATAGATGACTTGGTGCGAAATGTGATTGAGGCTTTTGAAAATAAGGCTTTTGCTCGGGCCGCCTTTTGCGACCTGAGCAGGGCTTTTGACTGTGTCGATCACCAGAATTGTTGTTAAAATTAGAATTTTACGGTATTAAAGGATCTGCCCTACAATTTTTTGAATCATATTTAACCAATAGAGAACAGCTTGTTTGTATTAATGGAAATTGGTCAAACAGGGTGAGGGTGGAGCATGGAGTACCTCAAGGTTCTGTGCTTGGACCCTTACTTTTTTTGATTTCAATAAATGACTTACCATCAAATATTTCATATCCAGTTAAATCAATTTTATATGCGGATGACACCACCTTTTTTTGCAGCCGCTGGCATGATGGGTGAACTTTCCCATCTAATAAACAGTGCGGTAAATGAGGGGGAAATCTGGTTTAAAAGCAATCATTTCAAGTTGAATTCTGATAAAACCCAACATTTAGTCTTTAGTTTGAGGCCTTTTGACCAAAATTTACAACCCAAGGATGAGTGTGTCAAGTTTTCTTGGGATGCATTTAGATAGCAAACTTCAATGGAATTCCCATGTAGATCATGTGTCAATTAGGCTGTCTAGAGTTGTCTATCTGATTAGACGTCTTAAAGCCCTTGTTGATATGAGCTATTTAAAATGGTTTATTTTGCATTCTTTCAGAGTATCTATAGATATGGCTTAATTTTCTGGGGGTGGTTGCAGTAGAACAAAAGAGATTTTAATTATTCAAAAAAAGGTTATTCGTATTCTCGCAAATGCAGTAGATGATGCCCACTGCAGGCCGCTGTTTTCAATTATTAAAAAATTCCAACAATAATTAATTTGTATATTTTATGAACTTTTATCTTATGCACTGAAACAATGCCCACTTTTAACTTTTCAAAATGATGTGCATTCTTATCACACCAGAAATAGTTGTAATATTTCAAGGACGCATTCCAGGCTTAGAGAAAACACTCAATAGTCACGTAGAAATGTCTTTTAAAATCTATAATAAAATTAATAAATATATTAAAATTAGCAATTACTTTAACAATCAAAAGTTCTTATTAACAAAATTTTATGAATGGCTGTTGAATAATCCAGTCTATTCAGTTCAAGAATTTTTGCTTTTGGAACAAATAGATATTTTTTAGATAACTATATGCCTATAACTGAAACTTGTGATACATTTAAATTTATGAGCTGATGCAATATTGTTGTATATGTTATATTTAAACTTTTATGTGCAGTTTTATTTGTTATTTGACTTCAGTGTTTTTATGCTATTTTTGTCTTTCATAATAATTATTTTGTCTGTGATAATTTATTCTTATGTATGTTACTTTTATGTGCAATATCTATTTTTATGTGCAATATTTATTTATTTATTTATTTATTATAGCCTAGTAAAACTTAAAACCCATGTCTGTTAGCTAATGATATATTCAAATATTTATAATTTTTTATGTCATAAATTATTAAGAATTGACTGTAGCTAATTCAAGCTGTAATATGACTTTGTCAATACATATGTATTATGTCAACGACAAAATAAAGATTCTTGATTCTTGATTCTTGATTCTAGGCAGTCTGTGAGTGCATTATGTTGTTAAGCATTCAAGAAGTACCACTGTATGGAATCTACAGAGTTCAATACTCAAAGGGGAACAGTAATATTTAAGCAATATTTCTCTCGTTATTACAGGAATTTATAAATACAAAAATAACATTTACAATAGATTTACTAGACAGAATTAACCATTATATTATACAATAATGGCAAAACACAATGTTGTTTGTAAAATTAATTATAAAATGAAGAAAAAGTTATAATATACCTTATATCTTATTTAAACAAGTGGATTTAGAGCTAATAAGCTCTTAACACTTAACCTGGAACACTTAATTCTAACACTTAACCTGGAACACCTAATTGTAATGCTTAAAATAAAAAATTTGGACTGAATTATAAATTTGAAGAACTATCATTCTTTATTAATAGAAAGATTCAGTTGCTGACATTTAAAACATTTCATTTCCCATGAAGCATTTAATGATATTAACACAAAAATAAACTCAAAATTTGGTTCACTTTACTTATATGACTACCATAATAATGGAAGCAGACATGAGGCATATCAATTGGACAGATTCTGTACTGATGTTTGTGTAGCCTTTTGCCCATTGCGTCTCAGGTGAATTTTTATCATCACAAGCAGATGAGCAAAGGTGTCGCTGTAGCCTTCAAGGAAAAATTTGGAAAACCCCATGTTTCAGATTATTTGTTGGTAGCAATTTAACCTATCAGAAAAGTGCCTATGGAACAAATGTTTACAGTTTAGTGGACGAAACCTAAATATTTTATGAATGCTATCAACTCCACAAACTATACAAGTGCTTATGATTCAGCCTTTGCACAGTTGGCAGAAGATTTTTAAAACAAGAAACTTAAAGACACTTATCTGTTCACCGATGGGGTGTGTACGAGATCGAGTTTTACCTGAACATTATAGCTAATCTTCAAAACTTCAGAAACAAAACAGGTGCCATCTGTTCTCATTGTTACATACAACGAAAAACTCAGACGGAATACTTCGTAGTGGACTGCCTCATACTGCTTTTGTTAAACATCTCCAGCAAATAATTGCTACAAAGACTTCCTTATCAAATTTGGATACAAGTTCAAATCCTTCAAACATTGATCGTCATGTAGCGGAATTTAAACAATCGCAGTTTCCAGGCAACGCAGACAATAAAAACATCAAGACCACGTGGATATCATTGCCTTTCTTCAAGCATTTTCGGCTCTCAGGTTCCCGTACATGAGGCCATTAGCTGCACGACACGACCTGTACCACCTCTAGCGTCTTCAGTGCAGTGTGATGAGGGGGGTGTTCAGTTCAATGGGCAAAGTGTTAGTGAGTGTTGGGTCCTGCTTTACATGTGGAGGGAGTTAGTGAATGTAAGGTGTCTGGAGTTGAAAATAACCCTCAACCATGTTGATAGTTTTGGTACAGATAATAAGAGTTTGTCCAATGATAACAAGCAGTATTTTTTTTGATTAAGACCAAATGTAAATTACAATAATGTTAGAGAAAAAGTACTTAAAAACTAGGCCTAGTTTAAAGGGAAAGTCAAAGTTTCAAAAACCCTTTTCAAAATATAAGCTTAGTAAATTTATTAATAATTTCATCAAAATATTCAGCACCTACCATCTCGAATCGATCTGCTTGACATAACACTGTCTGAATTCCAGCCAAAGCCTGAAATTTTATTCTTAACTGAGCATAAAATGCTCTGAAAGTGATTTTGCTTACCTAAAAATTCCAAAATTATGAAAATAACAGTTATTACTGTAGAAAAACCACAGTTGGTGGGGGAACAATGATACTAACTCGTAGTAACAGTAATATTAAAGTAAAACCAATAATGTACCCTCAAATTAAGTCTCTGCTTAAAGACAGAGAATTTGAATGTTGTCTTTCTCAACTCTTTTTTGGTGATAACTCCTACTTACTAGTATGTGTATTTATAGATCTCCATGCAAAAAGTATGATGATTCCTTCCTAACTAAGTTTGATTCTCTCTTAGGCACAGTAGCAAAAAATACATGGTAAAAGTAATATTGTAGTGGGAGGCGATTTCAATATAAATGTATTAGAGCATAGCAACACATATATAGAATTTGTAAATATTCTGAAAGCTTTTAACCTTTATTATTTAGTTGACTTTCCTACTCGAGTTACTGATCACTCCAGAACTGCCATTGACAATTTTGTAACAAATATAGATAAAAAAACATTACTTGTGTAACTGGCATAGTAACTGAAATTTTCTGACCATGATGGACAATTGTTGGAATTACACAATGTAAAAAACAAAAAGTACATCCAATAGCTTTTATAAATTTAGTAGAAACATTTCTGAAAGCAATGTAAATGGATTTGTGAAAGTTTTGGAGAGAGAAAACTGGTTGGATATGTATTGTGCTCCTGTTGAAGAAAAATTCAATGTTTTTTATACCACATTTATGTATAATTTTAATGTACATTTTCCTTTAACCAAAGTCAAAATTAATGCAAATTGTAAATCTTGGATATAACTGACAGTATTAGGAATAAAAAGGCTACATTAGTTAATTTAAGTGCACAGGCTAGGAGTACTAAAGATAGTGATCTACCAAAGAAATGTTAAAAACACATAAGGAAAGAACTAAAACAGAAATGTCATTTTAGAAAAGAAAAAGTTTTTTGACAGAAAGATTGAATGCTCTACTAACTTGATAAAATCAACCTGGCAAATAATTAATAATGAATTGGGTAGAAAGTTAACTGGTTGTAACTCAGAATTACTTCTGAATGTAGATGGTAGACAAATTTCTGATCCTTTATGTATAGCCGAAAGTTTTAATAGTTTTTTCTCATCAACTGTAGAAAATTTAATTTTACCAAACTTGCCTAATAACCTTGTTCTAAATGAGAATTCCCAAACTATAAATGTTCAAATGAATAAGTCCTTTTACTTTCAACCAGTAAATTCAGATGTAGTTAGCACCATAATTGCCTCTCTCAATAATAAATTCTCATCAGGCCATGATGATGTGTCTGTGGCTGTCTCTTAAAACAATGTGGCAGAGTTATCAGTGGCCCACTGGCCTCATCTCATTAACTCCTCTTTTGTCACAGGTATATTTTCCTGATCAAATGAAAATTGCCAAAGTTGTCCCAGTTTTCAAGAAGGGTGACCCTCATGATGTATCATCTTGCTACCGTTCCTATTTCTCAGTTATCATGTTTTTCAAAGTCTATGAGCGAGTAGTAAGTGTACAACCAATTTGCCTCTTATCTAGAATCTAATAGTTTATTTGACAAGGAACAGCATGGTTTCCGATCTGGCAAGTCTGTGATTACAGCTGGCAACTGATTTTGTGCAGTTCAATAATTTGAAAATATTGATAAAAGAAAAAAGTGGCTGCCATTTTTCCTTGACCTGAGCCGAGCATTTGACAGTGTCTCACATCCTAAATTACTACAGATTTTGGAAAACCTCAATATTGATAAAAAAACAGCTGCTTGGTTCAAATCTTATTTAACAAACCGCAAGCAATATGTTGAGATAACAAAGCAAAATGGAAAAACAAATCAACAAAATCCAAATCAAGACAACAGTTCATAAAAATATGGCGTCCCCCAAGGTTCCATTTTTAGGCCCTTTGCTGTTTGTTTGCTATCTGAAGGGATTGCCCAGTGTGGTCATGGGAAACGGGCAAATTTGTTTTATATGCAGATGACACTAATCTTCTTGTAACAGAGGACAATATAAAACAGCTTGAATTATCAATCTTTTCTTAATATTTCCAATCTTATTCAAAATATGGCCCAAAAAAAAATTTATTAGTCAATTATGAAAAAAACACACCTTATGCAATTTTTCCACAAAACAAAATTCAAATAAAGAGACCAACCTTAAAATCCTAATAGAGAATCATGAACTGGATCAAACAGACAGCACAAAATTTCTAGGGTTGACGATTGACAAAAATTTAGACTGGACAAACCACGATAAATAGAATTTCATCCAAAATATCATCTGGATTATTTGCTCTGAGAAGAATGTCAAAGCTGAGCATCTCAAAACAATTTATTATTCACTCATTCATTCTCACATAAACTTTGGAATTAGCCTATACGGGGGGACAGTCAAAAGCAAATCTCAATAGAATTCTGAAATTACAAAAACAGGCTGTCAGGATCATGTTAAATCTTAGATGGAAAAGACTCAGTTAAAATTTATTTTGCTCAGCTACAAATTCCAACAGTATTTGCCTTATATATTACTGCCACAATCTTAACTGCAAAAGAATGTATTGAAAATATCAGATTATCCTACTCAAAAATACAATACCAGGAATTCCAGATATAGAATAATTGGGCATCATAATCTTGAGTTCTATAAAAAAGCCCAACCTACGTGGGACTAAAATTTCTTCAAAGATTACCTTGCCACATTAGATCGGAACAAACCTTGCCAAAATTTAAGAAAAAATTAACAAGTTACCTGACAGCAAAGGCACTTTACTCAATAGAGGAATTTTATGAATCAGAGGGCCCATTAGTTAGTTCATTAATTTTGAAGCTTATATTTTAATAATTTAAAGTTCTCTTTAATTTGTAATATGAACTTGCAGAAATATAATGTTTATAGATTAACCATTATATAATTATGTATGGCTATTTTAAATTGGAAAATATACCCAGAATTCTAATTTGTTAATGTAAAGATTAGTCAATTATATTGTATATATACAATGCTGACACTATTCATGTATAAAATGTATACAAATATGAATAAAGAGATTCTTATCTTATCTTATCTTATCTTATAGTAAATATTCCGTACATCATAACTAAAGTGTAAGTATTGTTCAAGTCATAGCTTATAATTAAATGACCTGTACTCATATATATAAATATGATAAACATATTAAAAATTACAGAAATGTTATCCATAAATATATTGATATATTTTAAGTGAATATTATACAGGAGGTCACTGACTCAAGTAGCAATGGCATCTATGTTGCAAATTTAACCTAAGTCTCCATGACCTTGAACCGGTAGGGATATTTTAATTTGGTTGGATTGAGTATCATATTAAAATACACTATCCTAGGAGATTTAAATTCTGCATGGTGTATATCTTTCAGTTGACTGATGTGTCACTGGGCATTCCTATAGATGTCCAGGGTGGCACATCACTAACCGCAAGTGATGAGATATCGGGGTAGAACATTGGATGGATAGGCCTATTCTACTGCAAAGGATAAGTATAGGAGTTGGTGGAACTCTCTTAAGCCTGGTTTACATTAGTCGAGTAAGCTTGGCCGAGTGTGCTAGGCCGAGTTACTCGGCCTACTTTACTCACAATAGTTTAGAAAAATGCATTTTCATTAGTCGAGTATGCTCGTCCGAATTGGATACGGAGACAGTACAACAAGAAAATTATTGTTAGATGCATGTTGTAACTTATTCTGAAAATGTCCCGTGAAATCGTTAGAAATTGCTGAAAGAGGGTGCATGATTTGTTGGTAGAGGAGATAAACGAAGTGGTGGAGGAAGAAATAAACAGGGAAACACGCGTTTGGGTAAGAGGCTGGATTAAGAGAAGAGACACTCACGGTGCATCTGCTATGTTATTAACTGAACTGGCGTTGGAGGATATTCAGGAGTACAGGTCATTTCTCAGATTAACTCCAGATAATTTTAACACTCTACTGGATCTAATTTCACCAAAAATCACCAAACAGGACACTCAATTGAGAGACGCACTACCTGCTAAATTGAAGTTAGAGATTACGTTAGCTTATCTTGCTACTGGAAACACGTACAGATCTCTGCAGCATATGTTTGGAGTGTCTCGGGGAGCTATGTCAAAGTTCATCCCAGAAGTTTGTGATGCTATATCTGAGAGCCTAACAGAGTTCATGAAGGTAAGTCGAAACATTTATTAAACATACACATTTTTAGGTAAACATAATAAGCAAGAGAAGCAAAATTAGTCCACGCTTAAGGGAATGTTTTTTTATAAATTTTATCTACCAAATTATTAGGTGAAGTTTGTCATTGGTCACTTATAATATCCGAATTTCTGATTGAAACATTCATAATTAATTATCTAATTCTACTTATTTTGGAAAGGGTACAACAAATAGTTAGCTTATATTTATGAAACAATTCAAGCTACTGGAAACACGTACAGATCTCTGCAGCATATGTTTGGAGTGTCTCGGCGAGCTATGTCAAAGTTCATCCCAGAAGTTTGTGATGCTATATCTGAGAGCCTAACAGAGTTCATGAAGGTAAGTCGAAACATTTATTAAACATACACATTTTTAGGTAAACATAATAAGCAAGACAAGCAAAATTGGTCCACGCTTAAGGGAATGTTTTTTTATAAATTTTATCTACCAAATTATTAGGTGAAGTTTGTCATTGGTCACTTATATCGGAATTTCTGATTGAAATATTCATAATTAATTATCTAATTCTACTTATTTTGGAAAGGGTACAACAAATAGTTAGCTTATATTTATGAAACAATTTATTTAGGTAGTCAAAATATACAAAATAAGTAATAGTTTTACATTATTCGTAATTACACATGGACTAAAGAAAGCTATACGAATAAGTGAGTCACATTTTAACATGGAATGTATTTAAAAGATCAATTATTTAAAAGAACAATACAATTTCATTACTGCAAGTTTACTGAGTCTGCAACGATATTAGCGAAAGAGAGTAATCCCGAGGGTTCATTAAACAATGCAGTGGAAGTTTGTGGAGAATTAGACGTATTATTCCTGCTCACATGCTGGTACTCCACTCGTGTCTGATAACTCATCTTCGAAGATACCCTGGCTTTCGACTTCATCATCCATAGTATTTGATTCCTGAAAATAAAAAAAAACTCTTGAAATAGCTGTGACTAATGTTAATAACAGTTTTTATTTTCAGCTTCCAAACAGCCATGAAGAGTGGAAAGCTGTTTCAGAAGGCTTCGCTCGTGAATGGAATTTCCCTAACTGCTGTGGAGCCATAGATGGGAAACATATATTGATTCAAGCCCCTCCAAACAGTGGTAGTCTATACTACAACTACAAAGGAACTCACAGTGTCATTCTTATGGCAGTAGTAGACTACAACTATTTATTTACTTATGTCGAAGTGGGACATAAAGGTTCTGAAAATGATGCCGGTGTCTTCCTTAACGGTTCAATATGGTTACCGTTGGAGAATGGACTTATTCCTGATGGTTTATTCCTTGTCGGAGATGATGCTTTCCTGCTGAAGCCTTACCTCACGAAACCGTACACATCATGTAAACGACGACTGACTCTCGAGGAAATGATTTTTAACTATCGTTTAAGTCGAGCAAGGCGGATTGTTGAAAACGCCTTTGGTATCTTGGTAAGTCGATTTAGAGTTTTCCAGAGAAAGGTAGTATGTCACATCTCAACAGTACCTAAACTTGTTAAAGCTGCATGCTCTCTACATAACTGGCTACGAAAAACCTCTTCTACAACTTACTTTGCACCAGGATCTGTAGATGAGGAAACCTTAGACACAGGTAATATAGTACCTGGTCGATGGATGGAAAACATTGGAGAACTCAGAAACTTAGAAAGGTTTGGAGGAAGAAGAACAATCAAACTTGCAAAAAAGATCCGCGATGGTTTGAAAACTTACTCCAACAACGAAGGTGCTGTACCTTGGCAAAACAAGTATGTTTAAACAAATAAAATCAGAAAGACTATTATTATTACATTCAACTCTAATTCAACTCCGGAAACATGAAAAATGTGTAAAATCTGTGATTAATTATATATTTTTGGCAGTGAAATAGCAATTCATTTCTTTATATGTAAATGTAATTCTCTTAATAAAATGTCTACTTACCAAATTACTTGTTGCTTCAGTTTGTCCTCTTCCTATTTTCATAACTGGGTCCAAAATAGCAAACCATTTGATAGCAGGTACATAAATATCAGCTGATCCTGCTCCAGACTTGGTTGATTTTTTAATTTTCGTCAGTTCTTGATTATACGTAGACCTCATGTTTTTTATTTTCTGCTTGGCTTCTTGTATACCGAACCCTTCCTTTCCCATATCTTTGACAAGGTTGTCAATTGCTGCTTGTCTCATTTGTTTGTTTTTGTACGTAGGGCTAGCTAAATTCCATAAACATTCTGCATCACAGTACAGCTCAACAAACTTTAATGTTTCCTCTTCCGTCCACTTCATATTTGCTTGAAGTATTAAACTACACAAATAACACTACTCAAACACGTGTGCGTGAATTGACACGAACAATGCAACACGACATAGATCTTGATCTGCTGACTGTCTACATTGGGTGAGTAAACAGAAGAGTTGTTGGTAGAGTAAAAATTGTTGGTGGTGGGGGTCGGGCGAGTCTAATAAAGTGGTAGAGTGGCTGTCTCCCCGCCGAAAGTACTCGACTCGCCTGCCAACTGGGTCTGACACTCGACTCGCCCGTCACTCGACTCGTCCAGTTGTTCACACTGGCCAAGTTTACGGTCGAGTACTAACTCGCCTTTCTACTCGACTAATGTAAACCAGGCTAGTGTAAAAGTTGTAAGCTGAACATGAAACATGAGGGAGTGCTTTTATTGAAGAGGTTAAACTAGAGTTGACAAACTAAGGTGAAAGATATAACCCACAATCCCTCCTCATGGTATCTCAACAGCATATAGCCCCTTCCTCTAACCTTACCCATCCTGTATATTCTACCCCTCCTGAAGAAAGCACAAGGGTTCTTTTAGAACTAAGTGTAATGAGATGTATCTCAGCTTTTTGTCCTAAGTGAACAAAAAAGTACACAATACAGTACGGTAATATTATTGTTGGTATCTTACAAACTTGACCTGATATGAAAGTATAAGCCTAACATTAAATTTTGTTCCTGATATTCCTGACCATTGTTCCCTCAGGTTCCTGGGAAGCACTACAGTAACAGGTATTGGAGTGTGTTGTCCTGACTCAGTGAACAGCCCAGTACAGTACCAGGAGGGGATGTTCAACCAGGTGATTACTGAGTCAGTATCATCTCTACCACTACAACAAACAACTACTGCAGCTCCTAGTGCGGAAATTCCAAATCGGATACCAACGCCTCCTTCACCTTCTAACAATCTTCCTCAAGATGTATTTCCTCTTGCAGATTTTAGAGGTGATATTATTTTTTTATCATGAACATCATTGAACATTAAATTTAAAATGCTTTTATAAAACAATAAAATAAACTGTTGATTTAAAGGTTGTGTATATTAAGAGCTATATAGATATGATATCACATTTACTCTACATTGTACCCAGGGAGTGACATGCACCATCATTGAACTCGATATTGCCTGTATGGAAATGAATTTAGTCTATAGGTAATTTCATTCTCAAGATATCATGCAGATGGACAGACCGACATACAAAAGTTAAATTTTCGAGTCCCTCTAATGCTAGACTTCGTTAATTGTCAGCCAATTACAAAATTTCATATAATTTTATCATCAAAATCATAATCCACTTTTACAATTTCTTTACTGTGTTCGAGATATTTATAAAAATTTGAGCTTTGTCTCTGTTTAAAAATATATGTGTTCTATTCCAGAAAATCCCCTTAGCATAAATTTTGGAAGTAATATTTTTAATGCAAACTATACACCATTATAGCATGCATACAAAATTTCATGCAATTTTCCCCATACTTTTAAGTTGTTATAGGTGTTTGAAAATTCTGTCATCATAGTCTTATGGAGGAGAATGGAACTTGATTGATCTATTTGAAAACCTTGAAAATTAATTATCCTTTATAAAAGTGCATGAATTTTATATTTAATACACAAAGTGTATACAAAAGAATTGGGCATTGTTCAACCTGCTTCAAAGACACGATCCAGTTAATGTGTGTTTCCTGTTGTTAAGTTTTATGAACAATGTTTACATAAAAGCAAATCAAGAACAATTTTTGCACACATTTAAAAATTAATAACCAACTCATTTTACTATACAATGAATTTTTCTCTGAGATCAGTAATGTTTTTGATTTCTTGCTTCATAATATTTTTAAATGCTTGGTCAATAAATATGTCCATTGTTATGAATAAGTAGAAAAATACTGACAAATGTGAACATGAAAGGTTGAACAAAACTTTCAAAGAAATAAGTACATAACAAAACTACTACTAAATAAATAATTTAGCTTATCTTGATTAAAATATATGTATACATATATTAAAACTCTATTTTCTTTTTGATGATTACACTTTAAGACACAAAAGCGATCTCCTACAAATGCATGTAACTGTTGTCTGGAGTACAGTCTGTGGCCGCAATGGTAAGAAGATCTCTCGCATCACCTCAGGAGCACCTACCTCTGTCAAGGATTGGCCCTGGATGGCTGCACTGGTCTACAGGTCCACTATGAAGCAGTTCTGTGGAGGCACTGTAATAACTCGGCGACATGTACTCACGGCAGCTCACTGCTTCCCTAAGTGAGAGGATATTTGTCTCTTGAGTAAACTTAATATATTAATTAAGTAGTAACTATAGTATTAGCAAACAAAGAACCAGTGGGCCAGGAGTTACATCTTGTATTATTTAGTCTCTGTAAGAGGGTGGCAGAAAGTTGATTTACCATTTCTCCATTGACCTCACCAACATTACATAAAGAAAGCAACCTGTTACATCTTATAAATAAAAATGGATCACTAAATGTGTTGCTAAGTGCTAATCTCAAGAATGATGGACCGATATGGGGCTTATTCTTTTTGTAAAATAGTTGTGGAAATACGAAAAAGATTTTTATGATGAAAAATATCCGAAGAATTGCCTGAAATGTTTTATAATTAGGAAATAAGTTAGTGTTATGTTTCATTATCCAAATTTAACTGACACTAAACAACTATTGAAACTTTCAGTTTGTTAAAGAGGCTGAAACATTTGTTTACATTTAAATATTAGAATAGTGCTTGATCAGTAGTTATGCAGACAGCAAAGACAAATATCTAACTTTTACTCCAGATTGTCATCTAAGGCTTGTAAGTACTATTTATACCAACTACTTATAAACACTGTCATAAAACCAACCTTAACCCTCTAACTGGCAACTGCCCTATATTGGGCAGTATGCAGAAGGTTCAGAAATTGGTTATTATTTACGTATTTTAGATGTTTTGGTTTAAAACGGAATATCAGTCGCTGGCAGAATAATCAGGCTATTGATTGAGGTATATTATTACTCAATAAGTCAAATATTTTTCCTCTTTGTATGGTTAGAAGAAACGTCTTGTGTGAGCAACTGTTTTGACTGTGACCAGCTGACCGGGCCGACTGTCTTATTTGTTACTGCTGTCATTGTGTTTTGATGTCTGTCTAATTGATTTATTTTTAGTTTATGTTTTGTTTTGGTTATTAGTAATAAGGCTGATAAAGTCACACTTAATCTTAGGAACAAATTGAGTAATTTGAGAGAACGGATGATTTGAGTAATGGGGTGTTATCGTACGACATTTTAATTAAAAGACAAATTTAAAAAAATCCATTAATGTTATTAATAATAGACAATAGAAAAGTGTCTAGAATTTTGTTGATCTCTTACTACAGAGTTGCTTGATTTGGTGGTTGTCAGTAACTGGATTTAATAACATTTAGGAATACTCAAATTATTTGTAGTTTGTTATTTTTTATTATTACATAATTAATATTTTTACCTAAAAACACATAATAATTAATTCAGTTAGTGTGGTTTTTCTTAAACTAAATTATATAGAAAAGCTAACAATTTTTGTATCTCCTTGTCATCAGGGCTGATCCAAATGAGGTGATTGTACTCTTGGGAGACTATGATCTGAGGCGTCCTGATGAGAGCAAGTCCCGAGCGTTCTCTGTAGTTCAGTTGATCATCCACGAAGACTTCGATGTTACAACATTTGAGAACGACATCACAATCATGGTGCTGAACACTACAACCATCTATAATTCCTTTATCCAGCCCTGCTGCCTACCACCCCCTGGACCTAGATTTGCCAACTCTACAGCAGTTGTTACTGGTGTGTTGTTTGCTGCAACCTAACTTATACGAAAAAATCATATGAGAAACAATTTTTATACAGTATAAATCTTTAACTGATTATAAAAACCATTGAATGTATAGTAATACGTTAGAATGAAATTGATCTCTTATTGATCTTACTTTGACTTAATGCACTATACAACAGATTTTAAGTATAAACGATGAGAAATCGTGAGAGTTGTTTACCATGTTTAAGTAATAATACTAATGACAGCTCTATATAATTGAAAACTTTGTTAAAATTGCCTTTGATGGAAAGCACATGATTGTTTTACTGAAATTTACGAATATAAATGCTCTGATAGGATGGGGAAAGCTGGAGTTTGGAGGGCGCAGCCCCAATGTGTTGATGGAGGTGCCCATTCCCATCTGGGAGCAGAAGCGCTGCTCGCCCAACTTTGCCCAGACTATCTTTGACACAAACCTCTGCGCTGGAGCATATGAGGGAGGCAAGGATTCCTGCCAGGTGAGTTGCTCCGTCTGTAATAGATAACATTTAAACAGATGCATTCATTTTTTACCACAAAGGTTTGTGCTTTTTCTCTGGTTCTTTATAGAATAAAGAGAAATCCACAGAAGGAATGTTAAAATCTACACAGCATTATAACACTTTTTAAATGGCTACCGTGTTTTAAAAAACTTCTACATTTAATTTATCTATATATTAAAAGAATTTATGAAAACTTAATGGCAGCCAGTACAGCAGTTTTATCAAACCGATTTCCTCCAGATTGGTTTTAAATGAAAGATATGTTTATAAATCAGCAATCAAGTATTAAAAGTCACTTAGATTTGGTATTTTTCATGTTTTACTCAACAATGTTTTCCTCATATACATTTCTTATGGAGACCTTGAACATACCGTTACCATTTCTTTTTAAATTTTTCTGGTGTTATTGAGCCTAAATACTTTGTTTTTATTTAAGAACACTTAGTGAAATGTACACTTTATTTTGAGCTACTGATCACTCAAATTGGTTGAAATTGAGGAGACATACACCTTAGGTATCGACATTCAATCTAAATTTTAGTTTTCTTGAAGGGTTTTTTATGTTGTGAAGCCATTGTCAGCTGTACATTAGTCATCTTAAGAGATGTGTGTTTACATTCAGTGTCAGCTATAGGTTTGTTTACATTCAGATTATTTTAATCAGTTCATTTAAGCTTAATATAGCTGTTAGTCTCACCACTTTTTACATTTCTTTAGTTCCTTTATAAGTTTTGTGAGTATTTTTACTTTGAATTATGGGTCTTGGAAGGCAAACAAAAGAAGCTCGCAGGAATAGTAAAAAACGGAAATTGCAGAGTGAAGGAAACTAATTTAATGACAGTGGTCATTTAACCACTAGAAAAAGACAAGTCCGTGATGATGCCGATTTGGTGACATCTAATCCTTCTTCCTCTAAAAAAAGATGACTGATACCTCCACCAACTAATCCTAATTTAATGACGTGTGGTTCTTCTACCATTAACAATTATGAAGTGATTCCCACTATAGGTGATAATAATTGTATATTTTGAGGAACATCTAATTTTTTATTTGGAACTGAAGATAGACACCATGAGGTCCGTTTGACTGCTATTGACCACATTGCTAAGAAGTGGCGTGCATTTAAAATGTTTTTTTTTGGTAAAATGTATGGGTAAAGTATTAAAAACGATGCTGGTTATAAACATATAATGTGTGCCAATGACCAGTATGCAGGTCATGTTGAACTTCAGAGTGTGAGTGAGCGATTTCCAAATTATTTGTTCAGAGTTTATCAGGAATATGGTGACATAATTGCTAATTATGGTTCTGGAGTGACTCTTCATAACTTTGCTATTCTGTGGAAACTGAGATAATGGGCATTTTAGTGTCCTGAAGGATAGTTTAGAATACCTAAAAGGGAAACACTTGTTATAAGTTCTGTAGTTTTTGATCCAGACGTTAAGATTACTAAAGGCAAGGCCACTCTGTCTGGCCGCCGTGAGGTAAAGGCCAAAACCCAAAAAGAGAGCAGAGTATTTAGTAGTAGTAAGAGTTTTAAATTTACTTCTAGGTGTGCAGTTTCTAATACTACTCCAGATGTCTTTACTCTGTAGGTGGTCTTGAGGGAGTTTGTCAGTATTGCTCAGTATTGTATTTCAAACCTGAGAAGTATACAGCTGGAAAGTTCACTCTCTGTTGCTATGATGGTAAAATAAAACTTCCTTTAACTTCCTACTACACTTGAAGAAATGAAAGAATTGTTCTCTGGTAATAATGAAAAATCTAAAAATTGTTAAAAACAATATTAACCAATATAATAATACAATGACATTTGCTTCATATGGTGCAAAAGTTGATTTACCACCTAACTGTGGTCCTTATTCCTTTAGAATCCAAGGCATGTTTTATCACCGAACTTCTCCATTATATCCTGATGATTCTCAAAGTACTTCATATGGTCAGTTATATATTCTTGATTCTGCCAAAGCCAATAAAATGAGAATGTCACATGATGCTAACAAAGGTTTGGCCAAACAGACACTTACCAACTTGAGTGATCTGCTTAGTAAATTCAATCCTTATATCAGTTCATACAAAACCAAGCATCAGAAACTTGAAGAGGAAAAACTTACACTTAAAAAAATTGTTTAACAATAATTTTTTTTATGCGATTCTACCATTAACCATCTGCAGATCAGCGGTGTTATAATGATCCTATTAGTTCTGAAATTGCTGCAGTGTTTGAAACAGCTGATGGAGCACCTCCTTCTTATAGACATATAACTCTTTTTAAAAGAGCAAGTGCTTTACATAAGATAGATTTTGATAGTATGCAATGTGATCCTATGTGCTTTGCTTTGATTTGGCCATGTGGTGAAACTGGTTGGCACATAGATATGCCAATTCAAGGTGTGCGTCAAACTAAAATACGAATGACTGTTACTATGCAAGAATACGTTTTATATAGAATTGCAGTCCAAGAAAATAGTTCTGCAGGTGACTTTAATCCAGTAATAAATGCTGGAAAACAAAACTTTTTGTCAACTATTACTGTGGTATTGAATTAGATACATAGGCTTAACAGATGCTTTACCTGTGAAGGCTGATCATGAAAGGTTGAGAGTAAGTTGGATTGTAGTTCTACAATCCAACTTGGTTGTATATTCTATTGGGAGTCCAAGATGTGAGGTAGATGATATGACATAGTGAGAAAGTTTGGAAAGCCAGACATCTTCATAACATTTACTTGCAATCCTACATGGTCTGAAGTAACTAAAAGTATTCATTCTTGGGAGACACCAAATAATAGGCCATACATCGTAGTATGAGTTTTTCATGCTAAAGTGGAAGAATTGATATCACTAATTTTTAAAGTTAACGGTATGAGATCTTTAGAAAATTAATGTGTTTTTATATACTGTGGAATTCCAAAGCGTGGCTTGCCCCAAAATCACCTGCTTTTAACATTGGAAGATCATTTTAAGTTTAGCAATCCAGAGGACATTGACAAAGTTGTATCTGCTGAAATTCCCAACCCTTTAAATAAAGAACTCTATGAATTACTAAAAATTCATATGGTACATTGCTCATCGCAATCATTTTCACAATCATTTCCGTGTTTGCATGCAAGAAGGAAAATTTAAGAAATATTTTGTAAAATCTTCACTGAGGAAAGAAAAGAAAATTTAAATTGCTTTTAACTTTAAAGGCAAAGAGATAATAGCACGACCATAAATAAATGCACTAATGGAGAGTTTGTTGATGTTACTAATCAGTTCATTGTACCATAATCCATTCCTCTTGCTATATTTCCCCGCTCATGACAATTTGGAGATCTGTTTGAGGGTTCACTCTGTCAAGTATATCCACAAGTGTGTCTATAAAGGTCATGATTGCTATAATATAGAAGTAGCTGCTGAAAATGATATGCTTAATCATGATGAAATTAATGTATTCTTATACGCTCGATATGTTGGACCAAGTGAAGCTTGTTTATTTAAAAAATGATGCTCCTGAGGAAGCATTAATCCAAGCAGAGTTACGTAATATGCAGTTAATGGTATGGTTTAAGTTGAACAGCAATCCTATTACAAGATATCCTTACATTTATCCTGAACCACCAGTCCACTATGTATGGCGTAAAAATGGTATAAACGTAAACTTTATACACAAAACAATAGGTAGAACATACATTGTCTCACCTTCTGATTCAGAGCGGTACCATCTACGTCTATTATTTCATGTAGTAGGGGCTAAAAGATTTGTGGACCTTTAAAAATGACACATCCTACTTTTAAAGCAGTTGCCAATGCCCGAGGATTGATATTGAATGATGTAGAATGGCAATGCGCTTTAGAAGAAGAGGCTCCTTCCTTTCAAATGCTATATCAGCTTAGACAGTTATATGCCTACATATGTATATTTCAGATATCATACAATGCCTTCAATTTATGGAACTCTTTAGAGAGGCAATGTTTTAAGATTTCCTTATCTCTTACATGGCCGAGGTAGCCTATCAGTTAGATTTGGAAAACATTTCAGAAACGCTGAAAATATGTATGATATTATAGGATGTTATAAGTGCAGTTTGATATACAACATGTATTTTAGATTTAGTTAGGATGGTTTATTTTTTATGTCTTTGACGATGCACCTGTATTGTGTACCCTCTACCCATATAATACGTAATGTGCAGATAAAGAATGACTAATGACTGTCATCTTTGATTTACTTACTAATGAAAATTTACCTCAAACTATGGAGGAAACTACAGAGGATAATCTAGTTTATGAACTACTGCAAATTATGGCTTTAGCAAATTACGAACAATGATTTGTTATAGATGAAGTTCTCAACTTAATCCACAACACAGAAAATTCTACATGTGTCAATAGAGCATATTTTATAGACGAGCCAGGTGTGACTGGAAAAAACATTTTTGTATAGATGTTTAATCCAGAACTGTATCAATTTAGGCATGCAAGTTATATATGTAGCATGGATTGGAATTGCAGTTATGTTACTTCTACATGGCCATACAGTTCACAGCTGATTCAAATACCACAAAATTTACATGAACATTCTGTATCCAGTTTAGAAGTTAGTAGTAAAGAAGCCACCATAATTCGTTCTACAAATTTAATCATCTGATATGAGGCACCTATGGCCAACAAACATTCCTTAATGTGTATTAATCGACTATTGTAAGATATAATGTATAGCGATGTAACATTTGGTGGGAAAAATCATCATCTTAGGAGAAGATTTCTGTCAAGTATTGCCAGTTGTACCTCAAGCATCTAGAGCTGCTACATTATAGAATTCAATTAAATGTTCAACTCTATGGTCTCTTTTGAAAATTTTGAAACTCAACAAACATATGAGGGCTAACGCCGATGAATGTAAATTTGCAAACTACTTGCTCGAAATTGGTAATGGCAATAACCTGCCAATGATGACCGTTTAGTGGAGTTACTTTTGTCCTTAATTTCAGACTGAGATATTGTCAATCAAAATTCATTATTCTCTCTTGATGCTTCATACCGGCACCTAAGAATGAGCACTGCGATGAGATCAATAAAAGGGTTTTAGATCTCCTTCCAGGTTCATCCAGAACTTACATTAGTGTAAATAGTTTAACAACTGAAGATGATAGTAAACTGCTACAATTTCCTACTGAATTCTTAAACAGCCTTGAAATGACTGGCTTATCATCCCATGAGTTGACAGTGAAGGAAGGTGCTGTTGTAATGCTGTTGAGGAACCTTAATTCAATGAAAGGATTACTAAATGGCACAAAACTAATTGTCAAAAAATGTTTGAAAACTGTTTGGATTTGAAAATTATTACTGGTAGAGAGATTGAACAATGGGTAGTATCATCTCGCATTGACTTATCACCTTCTGACACTACTGTTCCATTTTCACTAAAGCGAAGACAACTCCCTATCAAAGTGGCATTCTGCACGACAATTAACAAGGCGCAGAGACAAAGAATCGACCGAGTCGGAGTATACTTACCTGTACCAGTGTTCCGTCAGTGTTCCGTCATGGTCAGTTGTATGTGGCTCTATCACACGGGAAATGGTTCCAAAATGTTAAGGTAGTAATTAAACCTCAAGTTTACCTTGGCTCACATCCAATGTGTTTTGGAAGGAAGTATTGTGAAATTAAATAGTCTTTTTTGTGAATTGGAATGACATGTCAACTAATTACAATTTTTTTATGATATGTAATTTTTCATGCAACATTAAAAATATGAGAACTGATTTCTTGACTAAGTATGTTACTCCTCATATACTATTTTCTTTGATAATGTAAACAATTACTAATACGCCTCCCCCTCCTTACTAATTGCAATATTGAGTAACGGTGCGGAGCAACACAGATCCATTAGTTTGATATAAAAAACAGTACGTAAATTCACCTGTTGTTAAATTTCAGCTTACTCCTGAGATTCTAACAGTCCAAATGTTGTGGTAAAATCATAAGCTGTTACTTCTATTGTGTCCAACGGGTTTTCAAACTCAACATTGGTACTGAAAATATAATCAACTCGAACCAGAAATGCTCATACAGGTGCAAAACTTGTGAAATTGCATGCGAACCTGCAGGTAACTGCTAGTTATAATATATCAAAGAAAACTCCTGTCTTTATACTTCAAAAAGTCCAAAAAAGTATTTTAATACGTATGGTGAACATTATACATCAATCTCTAAATCAGTTTAGAATATATCCAGGTGTATAAGGACTTTATTTACACCCTGATATGCACATGGTTATCCTTTTGAATTCCTCATTACATTTTTAAACTAGAGAGCTATATGCCTTACATGCATATGTTCAACAGAACTGAATTAACTACAAATCCAACACTCTGCGGTTACATAATTTTCAAAAATGCCACAAGTAATCTCATCTTTTACTATAACCTCTCTAATATGCTCAACTCTATCTCTAAATTAGACTAGGCCTGGTTTCATAATCTTGGTTACATTGCTAAATTGATGTACTGTTGTGTGCAGGAAGATTCAAGAGACCTGCTAACACTGGTGGTGCAGCAGAGATATAAACATTGGCAAACAGTGTTGTGTTATCTGTAGTGGAGAAAAGGCTAACTCTGACATCTACGCAAGAGTCTATAACTATTTTGGTATTATTGCTCAAGTCACTTACTCTTCTGTGCAGGGAGATTCGGGAGGTCCTCTGGTGATTCAGCGGAGAGATGAACGATGGGCAATCGTTGGTGTTGTATCTTGGGGTATCCGTTGTGGTGAGAAGGATAAACCTGGCATCTACACAAGAGTCAATGACTACCTTGATTGGATTGCTCAAGCCATTTTATGATCTTAATTCACTTAACTCTTAATTTATATTTATTTTTAAGTACTGTTCCTGTACAACATTTAAATAAATATTCTATTTGAAAAATAAAGTAAATTTATTTTCTTGTAAATAGAATGATGTAATAGCTTTACATGCATGTTACCTTCCTGTTTCCTTCCTATTTCATTTTTAGGAGAAGAAATCTGATTTATTCCTTTTTCAATTAGGAGATCCAAGGATGGGTTTAATTTAAAAATGAGTTAGATTTAAAATTAAATTAGAAAACATGCATAAAAATATAGTTATCAGTGATTTAATCTTCAGCACTCATCAGGGTGTATATATTGTGAATCAACAAAAGACTCTAGAATATTCAATGTCTAGGGTCGAGTGTGGAGAGAGAGCATGCTGCTTTACACAAATACTGGACCTTTGATGAGAGAGAAAGAGAAAATGTTGATGGTAAGGATAAGTGGAGTGTCTATCATCTCAATTCTTCTGCTGAGGTCTGAACTTTATACTTAAAATATGGCGGAAGAGAAATATGCAATAAGAATCTTTTGTGTAGATTAAGTGGTTTTTCATAGCTCCAATATTGCATTTGATGTATAAGTATTTTAATCAAAATATTGCCATTGTAACCAAAACCTGAATATATATTTTAAATTTATTTATTTTATATATAAAAGATAACAGTTATAACCTAATGTAACAGTTTTGAACTTTTATTTTGTAGTGATTACTATAAACTATTTTCAAAGACTTTCGTTTATTGCAATAATTGTGTAGAGCTGGATAGAAGGCTGGTTCAGATTATAATGGACGTTATGAAACTGTATAATCTGGAATGAAAAATCTAACAAACTGAAATAAAATAGAAACTTTACGTTTTGAACCTGGATGTTCTGAAATGTACCCACTAGTAACACAGGCTTCCTTTTGAACCATCAGAATTACATCATGTGTATACAGTCTTGGAGAAGTAATAGGAAACAGTTTACAATTAAATAAATTTATTCCATCAATGGTTAATTCACAAGTCCTTACCGTGGACCAAAAAAACTAAACAATTAAAAATAATTAAAAATAACAGACTTTATTTGACTGACTGTGAAAATTACGTGTCATTATGACGATCGGTTCTTACTTTCTGCCTCTCGAAAGGAATCGATGTCGGCTAAAAGACCACTCTGCTTCTATCTACTATTTGTTATTAAGCTATACAAGTTACTAAATACGTACGTAAGTATTATAAATATAAAAAAGTTAACAAAAGCTCATGTGTGATCTGGGCTTAAATTTAGGTACTGTCTTGAGGGATGTTTTTCTTTCTTCGCTAGGAGTGCGAGTAACGTTAAGTAACGTCGAATAATTGGACGATCTAGGACGTGATCTGAGTTTGAAAAAGTATCCCGCTCTTCTGGCGAAAAAAGAAAAATCCCTTGATATAGTACCCAACTTCAAGGTCAGATCACGCGAACGACAGTAAAGCTTATCATCAACTTTGGTACTATTAGTACCATATTTTATGGTACCTAACCTAATATAAATCTACTTACGAGTATATCGCGTAATAACAATCGTAGATAAGAACATAGTGGCCTCCTCGCCGACATTGCTTCTTTTTGAGAGGCAGAAAACAAGAACCGATCTAAAGTAATATGAACTAGTGCTAAACTCACCATTCACATTGAACCTACTATTTCCACCATGACCATGTTTTGTGTAGAAAAATTGGTTGCTCCACCGTGCTTCGGGATCGTGTATAAAAGACGTGTTGCACTCGATTGTGCACCTGATGAGATAATGAGAATACCTCTTCACCTACATTACACTATATGTTGCAATCTAGGTGTCTCACATGTCGAAACGATATAAAGAGTTAATTTTAAGATTCTATTTCGCTGACGTTTTTTTGGATCGTTTCAGAAGAACATGACTCAAGATTCCAGGAGTCAAGTCTGTGGCAGATTTCAGACGCTGCAGCGCTGTACTAAGAGGAAGGTGAACTGGAGCTAAACTCACTTTCACTTCGATTTAGGCGTTTAAATAATAAAACTGTATTTTTGAAATTAATTTTCTATTTTTAACATAACTTTACATACCTTGTTTGAAGGTTATTTTTGACGCTGGAAGGATTGTGAAGGAAACAGGATTTTCCGGACATTTGCCATCGTTCAGTGAAACAATAAATCAGAACTTTACAAACCTTAACGGGCAAATAAGGTGTTAACAATTGCTGTTTTTTGGAATATCGATTCATTACTTAGTAGGGTTCATTAATCAATTCTTAATAAACCCCTTTTATAATATCTTAATCTGGCGTAGAAAACCGTTGACTAATTTAAGAGTATTTCTTTGGCTTTATGGTTGATTTGTTTTCTGTGATTGTTTTGAATGAGATAAAAATGTGAAATAAAAATGGTAAGACGTTGTTTAGCTTAAAAAAGATTGAAATTTCAGATGCTGAAACATTTTACATTCATATGTAATGGAACTACCAAAATTGCTTGAACATCGTAAGGGATGTTATCTATAAATTTATTCCATGATATAAACTACTTTTTACAGTGTCATCCTCTATTTCAGCATTCAATGGTGTGGCGTGTAGATGGTTGCTTTATCCTCTAAATTAGCAACGTTGACTTTTTTATTTACGTTTGAAAGACATTTTCTAATCTTCACAGAAGAGCGAGAAAGGTTTTATGTAACTATGATGGTAGGACGTTGGTGGATATTATAGCTTCCTGTCCGAACGTGTTTGCCAATGTATTGCTCTTTTTGTGGAACCTGTGACGAGGTTCTTGCCACCAAGAGCCCTACGTCATATGAAGTTAGACTTGACAGCATGAACCTTAAGAAAGTGGAAATGCGGTTTCAGCATCTACTAGAGCCCTCGTTCATTACTTTATAGACTTTCCTTGACACTCTTTTGGTTTGTACGGCGATTTAAACCTCTAAATAGTGAGTCTATGTTTAGCCAGTCAACTTTGGACCCATGAGCATCATATCATCTCCTTAAAATTTGTAGGGTTATCAATCATCTGTCTACAATGTTCACTCAGCCCTCTTTGGGAAACAGACATAATTGATTTGCACCAATTTTCGTTTTGATGAAGATCGGTCTTCGAATGTAAAAACAGTCCCATTGCTTGGCTTGCCGCCACTACCTTTGATTCTGGGTGCGCCTATGATTGGAAGCATGAGTGAAATATTGCACCTTCTTAACACTGCTTGTTAGTGTAATCTCATTAGCCATGTTGACAGTGTTGTAGCGGAGTTTGTGCCATATGGATCTCAAGAGTACATAACGAGCATCTGCACGAGTAACAGGTAGCGGGTTTATTAAGAAATACAACCCACAAATACTGTCGCTGCGTAATACATATAGTAATGCCAAGTAATATTATATAATTTTTATTAATGTAATGAAAGTAACTAAAATCCTTTTAAAAATATTTTTATTACATACTCGTGTTTCGGTTTTTAGCCATCATCAATGTACATTAACCTCTAAATAAATAATAAACAATTATATATAGTACACATGTGGACCTTTTAAACATACGTATGTTAAATGTAACGGACACAGTTGTAATTTTTTTATTAGTAATCTGTATTTAATATTTTAATTTTTTGAAAAATTGGATTTGTCTTATTTTTCAGATTACTATTTAAAATGTTATGAGGATCTTTATTATAATTTAGATAGATATGTAATTCTTCTTTAGTGTTTAATTTCTCTCCTTCCCTTTCGATATCTAAAATTTCCATGTTCTTTTCAATATTTGTGTAGTTAAGGTCAGTCTCTAATTAGGGTTCAGCAAAATTTGATTTTATTGTAGACATGTTATTTATTTTCAAAGCTTGTATGTGTTCTTTAAACCTTTTATTAAAATTTCTTCCAGTTTACCCAATATATATATATATATATATATATATATATATATATATATATATATATATATATATATATATATATATAATTTTTATTATAGATGGCAGCAGTGACGACTTCAAACCAATTGGTTTATTCTGGACTGTATTTAATGTACAAAAATGAGAATTTATACATGTAAGGACTTGAAATTGGTTTCGTTTGCCATTATGGGACGGGAAATCTGAAGGAACAAAATGCAGGAATCGTGCTCTAATATGATTACACGTACCATTCGCTCCGTAACTACAAATTTAAGAAACAAATTAGCGCAGTGAGTTCATGACCATAGCAAATGGAACCACAGAAAAACTCTATACAAAAATCTGTATGGTAGAGGAGACATCGCGTTCGTTTATCACTGATAACGCATAAGATACTGATTAGGTACCTATATAAACATTGTCAAAATTTCTAAACTAAAGCAGGGAAATAGGATGTTATAGCGAACAGGCATTTTCAAGTGACACCATATACTGTACTGTATCATGTTTACAGATTTTTATATATTCTAAAAACGATTACTAAAGATACAAACAATTAATGCAGTGACCTGGGTGGCCCGCAAAGTAGACATACATTTACTTTTAGGATTTTAAAGTAATAGTACTTATTATTAGTAGGCGTAACCCGTGAAATATAAGATAAATTCCTCCTTTTTAAATTGTATTTCTTTGTCAAAACGTAAAATATTACACATAAAAGTAGATGTAAAGTTTGTTGTAGAGACTTGAAACGTGTTCCGTGATTTTTTTTATTACGTATTGAATTTAATCTCACTGTTAAATATACATTGCCTATATTGTTTATCAGAGCAAATGGCAAGCTGACATTTGGTGTCGAAAATATGATTACTTCAACTAAATACATGAAATGTAGAGAAATTTGATGTAGTATGTAGCGGATAAAAAAAAAAAATTGTTTCAGTCTCTGAACTCAGGGCTCCAAAACAGTGCTCTCCAAACTGGATCAGGAGGCTGGAATATTTTTCAGTCGCATTTAAGTAAGTCTCCAGATAAGAGTCTGTAGTGTTTTGTCATTACAAGTATATGTCTATGTCGTCCCTATTATTCGCCAGGAAATTGTAATTGTAATTGTAAAGCCATCGATAAATGCTAGTTATTTAGAAATATTTGTGTTAAATTTGAGTAAAAAATGGAATGCATTAATGAACAATTTGATTTTGTAGTAAACTAATTAGCAAATGTAAATCCTTAAATCCTTGTAAGAAGGTTGGGGTGGACATCTGGCTTTCCGTCTCCGAACCTTCCACTAAGCCACTGAACTGGAAGGAATGTTTCTTCCTCAATAATAGTATAGGAAAGCATCATCATTTGGAATTCAAAGCAGGTTATGTTGATGCATCATGATAAAATGCTCCTGTCGTATAATCAAGGTTGCAACGAGTGGTACCGTTGTCTTTGGTCTCTGTTGCGCCACTCTAGGGCCGCGTGGGGCAGGTACCCGGCACGTGTCCTCAAGGTCACCGAGGTCATCCACGAGTCCTTCCAGAGGACTGCCTCAAGCTGACCTTACCGTTCATTCGTGTACATTTATAGACTTATTTACATAACACGCGTTGTATCATCGCCTCGCCAACTGGTCTCTAGTCTCACTCGAGCTCTCCCATAATCTAATGTAACTTTACCATTCAGGCCCTGCGTATATGAATAGTGATTCAATAAGTAATCTATTTTTAATAATAGTACGTGCAATGATATTTCACGTCGGTTTATATTTACGTGCTTGAATACCTTTCTGTATTTTTCATAATAAGTTACGTACTGATGTATGTTTCTAAAAGAAGTGAAAAATTTGCATTACGGAAATACCTATTTGCAATAATCATTCTCATTATAAATCACGTTTATGAATCATGTGTTATATAGAACATATATCCAGTGGCGGTAGCTTCCTTACGTGGTACCCGGTGCGGAAGTTGATATGACTACACAACTAGGCTGTTATGGTTAAATAATTGGTACACTAGCTAGTTTGACCTGTGGCAGCCCCGATTAATACCGACTGTGACTATGAGGTATAAGTACTGCACACATAACTGTGTCTATATGACTACACTAGGCTATTACGGTTAAATAATTGGTACACTAGCTAGTTTGACCTGTCGCAGCCCAGATTAATACTGACTGTGACTATGTGTATAAGTACTGCACACATAACTGTGTCTATATGACTACACTAGGCTGTTACGGTTAAATAATTGGTACACTAGCTATTTTGACCTGTCGCAGCCCAGATTAATACTGACTGTGACTATGTGTATAAGTACTGCACACATAACTGTGTCTATATGACTACACACTAGGCTATTACGGTTAAATAATTGGTACACTAGCTAGTCTGACCTGTCGCAGCCCAGATTAATACTGACTGTGACTATGTGTATAAGTACTGCACACATAACTATGTCTATATGACTACACACTAGGCTGTTACGGTTAAATAATTTGGTACACTAGCTAGTTTGACCTGTCGCAGCCCAGATTAATACTGACTGTGACCATGTTCTGTGTAAGTACTGTGCACACATAACTGTGTCTATATGGTAACACTAGGACGTTGCGAGTTATTGCTTTGTTCATTAAGTGTATGTAAAAATATAATCTCACCAGACATCAGGTTATTAGCTGAGCGTTTAGTGAAGCCTCTCTCGCATGTTTGTGATAAATGAAATCTTATTTATGTCTGTCTGTACACAGGTTAAAGTGTCAAACGACCTGAACTAGAGAGTTGAAATTTGGTGTGAAACTGCATATACTATATCTACACCGCTTTTGAAAATGGTAAACATCTGTTCATAGGGAGTTATGTTAGTTAAAAAGTCCCTTAATTTACATTAGTCTTATACTTCCATGTTGAAGAGAGAACTACCCAGAGTAGCCAAATTACCATACAGGATTGGACTGATTATTCATTAGATCAATCCCAGTAACTTATCATCAATGAAGATGGTCGGTTTCATACAAAGATTGAACATATTAGCTTAACCTGCAATGCATTTGCTAAACGGTAAAGGACCCTTTTCAATGTGTTTTAATCAGTCATCGCTGATTGCGATGACTGATTAAAAATGGGATGAACGGAATATGGATCTTATGTATGGTAGTTTAACAGCTTTTTAAATTCACTTTCTCGTCTGTCTAATACAAATAGGCTATATTATTGATTTTCAACTAACGAAGTCTTGTACGAGTAGTTAAACTGAGACACAGCTCAGAACTGGATAAAAGTGTGATAGTGAGGAATTTACTGCTATACATAGTAAACAGTTAAGTGTAATTATACAATTGTTTGCTATAAATTTACTAAATACACCGTTTAAAATTATGTCCTTTACTCTTCGTAATATATTTAAAATTATCAACCACGAGGTTTAATTTTCTTACTTTTTAGTCCAGTCTCTCCCACTAGTTGATGACTAAAGGAGATTTCTGCTTTTGTGTATATAGGCCTACGTCTCTATTAACAATACCTTTAGAATGAGGGTTGAAATTTATACCTTTATATTAAAATCGAATATGGTTCAAATCGATCTATTAGGAATCGCTCTCTGAGCCTGGATGTTGTGTGCCGTGGGATGAACCCAAAGGTTGGCGTGACTTTAACCTTGTGTATTATAACCTTTATCGCCCTGTCCATTATCATTGATTAACTGACCGAAGTGTTATTTAGTCTTGAATTTTGGATGGAAGGAAGTTAATGAAACTTATCACTTTATCAATTGTATAAGACAGTTGAAAATGAAAAGCAAAAGATTTACTTTACTTCCAGATCTGAAAGTGAGCTTACATACTTTCCAGTCTTTGTTATTCTCAAATAAATATGAAACATTATTTAAAATATCAGAATATCTGCGTTTATTTTGCAAAACTTTATTTCATCCTTATCATGACATCATTGACGAAATTCAGCGCAGTGTTATAGTTCGCATTTTAGTTCTACACTAAAAACTACAGAATAGATAAAACGAAAGTGTCACTGGACAGCGCTATTAAACGGCCAAGTCTAGTACTACCATGGACAATAGCAAATTCCGTCATCTAGCTCTAAGTAGTATCATCAAAGAATGTAAATTCAGATTGTATTTGGCCTAAACCAGTGTTTCGTAACTATAATTTTGAAGGGCATCTAAAACCTGGAGTCATATTTAGTTGACCTCTCTTTGTAACGACATTAGACATAGATTTGAAAAAAAAAAAAAAAAAAAAAAAAAAAAAAAAAAAAAAAAAAAAAACAATCAAGTATGTTAATTTTGGTTGCATATGAATTCTCAGTACAATACTTTACATTATGAAATAAACTTTTTATATCATAATTTGGCTGTATATTATAAGTACGATCAATTTTATATAATCGTTTGTCAATAATGCAATTATTACACAATGTGCAATTTATGTTTTGTTCACAGTTTCTTTGCTTTACAAGTAAATATGGTTAGTACAAACAAAACAACAAACACAGGAAATATAACTGTGTCATTAAGAAATAATCTAATAGTTAACTTATTTTGCTTGATTGATCAAAAAATAAGCCATTGGTTAAATTGTAGCAATTGTTTAAAATTAGCCTACATTAAAGAAACTGAAATCAATCATTACTGTTAAAAAGTTTTATTAAGATATTTACTATTAGGATTGATATTTAAATTATTCTATTTATCACGTTACGTATATTAGCATTCCAAACTAATTGCCCAGCTATAAAATGTGGGGGGAAATTAGTTGCAAAAATAAAAAGGAGTACAAAAATTATTACGTCTTCAATTTAGTAAAGTGTAATTGTGTTTAAAAATTGTCTTATAATTCTTACAATAATTGTTACTGGCAAGTTTTAGTTTATACTAATGGGACAGATTTACTTTATCTTGTAGTTACCATTCTGATAAGTTTATTTCATAGCTTGCTACTTTGACACGAAATCTGCTATGAAGTCGAGTCGGTTTCTACACGTCTCGTTTTCCATAAAGCACATTGCAGATCAGATTTGGGGGCAGTTATGCAAAGTAATTAAAATGTAATTTGTAAAGTTCTTATATAACTGCTTTTCTCTGATAAAACGTTATTGTATTTATTATTATTATAATATTATAATTATTATTATAAATATAATAATATTATTATTATAAAGCATCATTGATTCTTTTTCTAATGTCTGCGCTCCCAACTAAATTGCAAAGCGAAAATATCACAGCTGTCGGTACGAATCGTATATATTACGAGTATACAGGCACAGCAGCTGGTAGTCTCTTCAGTAATTTGTGACATTTCCCACTCTTTTCCGTAGCAACTCATAAATTTAGAGGTTTCATTATAAATCAAATTATTTGGATTTTAATTAAAACTTACATTTGCAGTCATCTTTAGACTCTGGATACGTGAAGCCAAACATGAAATATTCGCTAGTATGTCATAGAATTTATAGATAACACATAACGTGGTGTCTTACCGTTCGCTAAATACTTTAACTATTTCTTTAGTTGCGTCGAAAACTCAAAGTTAATTGATCTAACAATTCACGGACGCCCTAGCATAAAACGACGACCGCTGTGTCGCCACCACTGTCCTAAACGACTTATTGTGAAGAACGACGAACGACGTTCGTCCTAAATGTCAACAGTTTTCATATGGGATTGGGGCAAAAATTTAACACAAATATACTCCTCCAAGACCAACTGCTGTCATACTTACCATTCTCATACTTACATTCTCTCTCTCTCTCTCTCTCTCTCTCTCTCTCTCTCTCTCTCTCTCTCTCTCTCTCTCTCTCTCTCGCTCTCTCTCTCTCTCTCAACTCGATTTATAGGCCTTGACTAAACCAAAGAAATTTAAGCAAACCAAATTTAGACTACTTTATAAAACAATGTTCCTTTTCTAAAAAAATTTGCTTTGTGGTGTAAGGAATTTTAGAATTTCTACTAATCGTAGAAAACAACCAACCACGTATTTCTGAGGAAACTTATAACTAGTTGAATACATTTTAGCCATTTCAGAACTTAACAAATGTTTTATATGCACCATACTGTTACTTAGTAATGACACATTTCCTTGTCAAGTGATTATCACTATAAAGCCACCATGGACTAACAGAACGCAATCATCCCGATAATTTAATAATAATTATTTACCTTCAGTTTCATAAACTGAGTGTAACTAGCATTTACTGAACAATTCCAAGAATTTTAACCGCTATAAATTAAGCGAATAAATTAAGAATAATCAAATATCCGTACTCTTCGTGAAATACGAATACTGCACCATTACTGAACTGCAACAGACCCCAAGCCTTAAGCCTTAACTTTAGACACATTCGTAATTTTTAATCAAATGAAAGGCTGCTTAACTTGGAGGATTAAGGATGTAACAGGTGAAAGTTACATTGCACAACGAGTACAACTTATGAACAAATCTAGAAGAGCAAAAACTAACAATCATCATTGATCCTATTTTAAATTTATTATTCACAAGTGGTTTTCGGCCTAGCAGATTGATAATTACGCACGATTAAATAATAACGACAGGCTCGCAGGTTACATACGTGAGGCAGAGGTGACGGCAAATTTTCTGACCAATGTATGTTCTCACCTGTAATCGGAAATAAGGTTAATTAATTACCTCAGCTACATAAACATAGCAGTTATTCATTTTGATCTCATTTAAACATTTTTTGAATTGCTTTATAATGTTTAAAATAAACAAATTTAAACTTAAACACAGTCAAACATACATATTATACATTAGTTCCAGCAAAAGTCACACTCACTCCAAATCCTGGTATTTTTAGATTCCTCAGCGGTACATCATAAACGCATCAACCAAATAAAACGTTTTAGACACAGAAAGGCTTTGAGTTAAACATAGCTTTATTACTGGAATTTTTTATACGTTCAGGAAATTCTCTATCAATCTGACAAGAACATCCTGAAACAGATGTAACAATGTCGGGGAGTGGTTCCTATCCCTAATTAAACATTGGCAACATCCCTTTTAAAAACCAAATTACGTCTTAATCAGAAGTACAAGAACACTCAGTGACCCCCCCCCCCTTATAGATCCCTGTATTTCTCTCTATTGTGGACGTTTACAATGATTTTGTCAACCTTTTTTTATGCATTATTTATTGTTTACCTATAACCTATAGAATAGGGATGAACACAAATGTTCTAATGTTCTTTAGAATATTGGATACGAAACTTAACCAGGATTCACTTGTGGACTGAAAACTACGAAGTCAGTATACAATGCTCAACATTGATTTTATACGTAAGAGCCCAAAATAATGGAAGTCGAAAAGAGAAGAAACAATAAAGTCTATTCGTGACTTGGACTCAAACTTCAATTTAAAACAACCTCGCCTAAAACAAAATAGCGACGGAATTAAAATTTATCGAAACAGTTTATAATCACAAAAACATGGTCTCGTAAATTACTTTACAATTTAAAAATTTACGTTATAGTACATTTAAAATAAATGTCTCTCAAAAATATTAATCAAAGCTGACAAGAAATGCGGTTGTTCTTCAGTTGGAGTTCTAGATTCCTCAAAATGTCTTAAAATGTAAGTGTTATCAGTTTTTATAATTTTACCTTTTTTATGAAAATAAATAATTTATCAGAATCACGTGAAACCATTTACGAAGTAGCTTTTTCAAATGATTATAAATGGGGTTTTGGCATATTATTTATTGTAGTGTAAAATAGTTTTCACAGTATATATTTGAGTGATCTTGAAATTAGGACATTAGAAGTAATTGAATGCGCAATACAAATCTGACGGTTGATTTTGATGAAAAGGAAATACTTCAGCTCAGTTGATGCCTATGGAAATGTTATTTACTACGCCGCGACAATAAATCCAAAGTAACGTCAAATATACCCCAAGATCATTAAACTTAAGCTGTTTATAATAAGGTTCTGAATTTACACTAATAATTTTATTTAAATGTGTTCATGTGTGTATTCATTTTTATATTTAAGTACTTTATTCAAATTTGTTTGAACCTGTTTAACGGTTGACAATATCCAAGGTAAATATCAACAAACGTAAAATAGGGCGACTGATTTTTTGGTGGATATAGAGTTATAATGACAAAAGGCGCTGGAATAATATAGGATAAGATGGAAACCACATCGAGTATTATCGTGCAAATAAGGCTTCGCCTTCAACAGCAGGAGCCGAGAACGGCATTGAAGATAATGCATATCACCTTATCTGTGCAGCATTATGTTTGGCTGCATTTCGTTTGAAAGTAAGCACAGAAAAAGAAATCGATGCTTTTCTACAATTTTGTAGTAGTGATTGCGTTTATTATTTTCTGTTAAGGAAACACGAGTTAATTAATCACTGTTAAAACTTGTTGTGCTATTTAGTCAAGACGATAACATTTTGTTACTACATCTGAAAACTTGTTTTAGTATTTAAATAATAGTTTATCTTTGAATTCTATAGGAATTTAGATTTTGCATGCTTACTTTGATATATAAGTTAATTTTATTTACTTATATATATATATATATATGTAACATGTATTTGACCACACAGTATCAGTTGAGGATTTATATACTTATCCCAACGCTCCTTAGCTTTTAGGGGCACTTTGTCTGCAGTTAAATACTAATATCTTATCATTTACTGATATGAATGTATTTCAATAAATAAAACTTGTATAGTCTAAAATACGTTTATTAATAGTTGGCACTATAGCTTTACAATGGGACTTTCTGTCAATTAAATCTTAATTGACATAGAGAAAGCAATTTCATAACAACTTTTAAGGATCTATTTAAAATAATAACAGTAATGATAGAGAAATAATTAAATTTTATGCAAATGTAGCTTTTTCTTAATGTTTTTACATTTTGTAATACTAAATAATTTTTTCTTCTTTTGAGCAACAAAATGGTGCATAAGTTTGTCAGTTATGTTTCAAAGAGTTACTTTCAATGTATAGAATTGCAAAGTTATTCAGGTTAGCTTCTGAAAGAGTCGTGCGAAGATAATTTTTATCCTTTTTAAAGCAGTAAAGTATCTCTCATCCAAAGTATTAGATATTGGAATTGTAAGAAAGATTTTCATGATAGTTTCTACATTGAAAAGGGTTTCTTTGAGTCCGTTGCTTGTCACTATAAGCTTATTCAAATTGCCTGTACAAATTGTTATTCACGTTTACGTCCTTTCCTTCACCTACGGTGGGCCTTCTTTTTACAATGATTTCTTTTAGGATATTCATGACTTCACGAAATAGTTTTAGCTCGTCTAACGACAATGACCTGTCAATATCATTTGAATAAACTTCGGATAGTTTCTTTCGGTTACTTCTTGAAAGCGACATTTGCGACATTTGCCATTTCGCCGTTATGTTCTAAAGCAGGGCTGCCCAACCTACGGCCCGCGGGCCGAATCCGGCCCGCGAGTCAGTTTTATGTGGCCCGCCTTGTTGCCAAAACAACCAAATTTGTTTACAAGCATTTGAAATATTAAATAAATACTAATTTTGAGAACCAAGCAGTCCAGCCGATTTCACGTAGAACGAGCCGTATTAATTTGGTGGAGCATGAGTTGCAGACAGATTTCACTGACTACGGTGGTGGCTGCCGGCTGGCGAATAGAGCGCGCGTAAAGCACGGCACAGCGCGCGGTGCGGCGACGTAACCCCTACCCAACTCAAGGTCCCCACTCGCCACGTAATTTATATGTCCTAGTATGCTAGTAGGATTAATTAAAATCAATGTATTCAATTTATTGGTGACTTTTTTATTGTTCCCTCAGAATTAGAGCAAACATCCAAAAGTCTGGGTTTTATATTTATTTCTACAAAAAGAACCTAAAAACATAATATATTATAAACCTTTACCTAACAACTAATAAATAATAAGAAATTACAATAATCAGGAAACAAGGGCCAAATAACCTTAAAACTCATATTTTGCACAAGATTTCTGGAACAAACCCCGGGCAATACGTTTTGTTTGGGGTTCCAAATCCCCTGGGATGTTGGCCCGCCTGGCCATAAAGGCTTTACAATGTGGCCCTTGGGTAAAAAAGGTTGGGCACCCCTGTTCTAAAGCACGGATTCTCTCGAGCTGCTTGATCGAGATGTTCTTTTGTATAACTTGCCGTGTCACTGATATTACTACAGTGTCGTTTTACATAGTGGAATAATTTAAGTAATTTGTTATTCTTTTTCACCAAATAAGCAAGAAACTATTTTTTTTTAAACAGTTGGGTGATCTTGGGCTTTCACCAATGGTTTTTCCAGACTTGGCAAACAAGTTGCTAATGTTATACTAAGCTTTCAGAGCTATTTCATTTTGTGGTGTACTACGAAATTGGTTAATTGCAACTTTCCTACTTTTAGTCTCCCAAAAGTACTGTGAGTATTTCTTTACTGAAATTGAATGTTTGCTTTCAAAACGACATTTTAAGAGATGCAGTTGAATATTATTGCTTGATAAGATTTTATAACAAACTACGCTTGTGGAATGGGCTCATCTAAAGTTTAGGCCCATGTAAAACATAATTTTAAGTATTACTTTGGTTGGTATTAATTTATATATTCACACAAAATATTAACAGTGTTAAAAAACTTGCAATTCTAATTAAGGACAGTCAAAAGTTTTTCAACATGGTTGAGTGACCGCAGTTCACTACAGTACTACAGTGAGGAGCAAATCGGATCAACATACAAAGCTGCAGTGCAAGTATAAATTCCCATTTTAGTACAAAAATTCTCTGATTAGCATGTGTATTGGCTTCGTATTTAAGGATGAGCGACAAGTCGCTCAGTGGCTGTTATTTGGTTACCGATATTTCAAAGTCGCAGTGGCAGTTGCAACTGATATTTTATAGTCAATGTTCTTCTCGTATATAATTCGTGCTAGGGATGGGCATTGACTATAGATAAAAAGTCGATTGTTTACAATTAACATTTTAAAACATCGTTATTTTAAAAATATCAACTAGTTTTGATTATAACCTTATGCGATTGTGGACCTTTCTGTTTACCGCCTAACAATGTTTGAGTGCCCTTAACGGGCAAAACAACTACTGCACGAGCTGTACATAAGAGGTAGGCCCTATTAACGCAATAAAGCATTGAAGATAACTTCTTGTTCTATTCAAGAGTAATTTAAAAATTGTAATTTACTGATTAAAAATTTTTCGTAAACCCTGTATTTCGCAGAAAAGTTAGATTTTTTAACCCTTGTACTTTTTACGCCTTCAATTAGTTTCAATACAAGTTCCCTAATGTGTTGTTGTGAGTTGTGCATTTTGTGTTTCCACAGTTACTTGAAGGAGTCACGAAACTTTTCAATGCATCTAACTTTATCTGTAATAATCACGTCATCTAATTTGTCTCTTTAAGGACAGGCGCCCAAAACAGTTTGTAGGTAAAAATAATAATTGATAGAACAACTCTGAAAAATTAAAGATATTGAAATATTCAACGAGAAGGTAAATTATAAATTAGGCCTTGTCTATTTTCGTCCGTCAATGGTGTCTGTATAGCCTTTGAAATTGAATCAATAGAATTTTCCCAAAGAAAATTAATTTTTTATACTTATTACGATTAACTTTAGAAAAATTGCATCATGTTATGATGTACCTAATGAAATATGAGTTGTAAACATGTAATCAAATTGTGATTGCTCTCGTTACGTAAAAGTATATTACATAATATGTCTTTATAAACTACATTATAAAATAATGTTTAAATTGTTGTTAATTTGTTGTGCAAGTGTAAATTGTTCTTGTAAAAAACAAGTATTGTGTTCAGATTGTATTTTTCTTGTACAGTTTTAACTAAATTATAAATAGGTTGTTGGCTTTTGATTAATTTTATGTTAATCAGCCGATCAAGCACATAAATCCGCCGATATCTAATAAGCACAAAAATTGCATTTTCATAGTAGATTTGGTTCCCTTGTGCAATTCGAAACAGAAAAAATAATTTAAATTCTGTAATAAGTCACTAAAACTTTATATTTTTCACTGTAATATATATTTTACACATATTCTTCATTGGATTACTAGGAGACGGCAGTGTTAGCTCGAAATGTGTTAAAGTGATATTTAGTTCCTTTGTCAATAAAATTATCCACCAAGATACGAGTATACTACTCGTACATGGTTGTACCATAGTAAGTAAGTATATTCTCTTACTGAGTGGACCTATATGTTCGTGCGATGTCGGTTTATACTAAAGATGCAATAGCTCATCTCATGTGCAGATATTCGAATAACTATTCGAATAATTGGTAAAATAATCTAAAGGAACAATAGTTGGGTTCTAGATTAGTGAACACGACTGACCAGTTGCAGGACACCAACTTGACTGTCAAGAAACGTAAACACTGTCACAAAATAGAACTTCATAAATAAAAATAACTTCTACCACGAGACCGTTATTGCTAAACCTCCCTAGGGTCACCAAGTGCACTCCTAACATTGGCTTTTATGGATATTGCGACTTGAAAGGTTTCAAGCTTGTCTACAACGCTCTTGTTAAACTCATTCAAGCTACAAAGACAGTTGAAATCCTAAACATTTAGTCCTTATTATGTTCTTAACACGTTGAAGAACTCTCTAGTAAAAATTATTAGATTGATGCGGTAAAGTAACCTATAATGTGGAGTATTGGAATTTTTAAATCACGAATTAAACAATATTATTTCATCACAGAAGCATCATCTTGAAGAAGTAATAATATTAAAACGATTATTATTTAGCAAATAAATGAATTGGAATATTTGATTTATACGATAATGAATAATTCCGTACAGCAAATAATATTGTATTTTGTATCGTCAAGATTTTAAACTATGAATACAAAACAAATGGATGTTGTTCAATAAATAAACAAACATATATGTACTAAACACATAAAAACTTATGTTTCCTATGTAGTTATGTTTTATGTATATATATATATATATATATATATATATATATATATATATATATATATATATATATATACATAATAATTCGTTAATGTTTATTGAAATTATATATATATATATATATATATATATATATATATATATATATATATATATAAACATGGGGTTATAATCCCATGAGTAAGACAAGTAATGAAAATGTATGTTAAAAACAGTCATGAGTCTAGAATATTCGGTGAGATACGGACAAAGAGATATAATATTTCTTTCTCCGTGGCAAGAAAGAGCGTATTGTTATCCAGCATTCGTAAAGTAAAGGAGGAATGCCAAAGTCATTTTTGATGATCAAGGAGTATTTGTTAAAAAGAATCCACCAAGCACCGTTCTTTAAAAAAGCGCTAGCTAAAATGAATGAGAAATATTAAAATTATTTTCAAATATAATGGAAAATGTGCATACTTGTTCAATATGAATGTTATTACAACGTTTGATTAAATAGTAATTGATTACTATAGTTTTCGTCAGTTCAAGTACCAAATCGACTTGTAAATTCGGTAAAATAAGGTTTTTGTTGAAAACATTTGTAGTGTGTCAAACATAGTTAAAAGCTACATTCAAACACCACCCTCGTGTGTTTTCAAAACACAGAGTATGGTATATATGCACTGGATATATTTGAAAACATCCACTTAGTTCTCCACAGCTACAAAAATTCTTAACAGCAACTTAAATTGCATTTAGACGCATTCAAGATTAATACGAATATACACATACAAGATAAGAAAAGCCACGGCTATAATTTCAGCCTGCAGAGAATTCATCATAGAACGAATAGTAGAAAATGAAATAGTAGAATATGTATGTGTTTGTATCTCCAATCATAATATATTTTATCACACACAACCGGATGCACAATGCCCAAAAATCGAAAAACAATGTTGTAAAACTAAAATAAAGTTAGAAAAGTGTTTTTATATATTAAAAAAAAATACCCCTAGTGCTTAGTATAGAGTCAATAATGTGTGTAGTGTTTTATTTAAGAACAATTTAATTACTTTATTATTTATTATATTTACTAGGTATAAAATACATATACAGTATAATAATAGATATATAAATGTACGGAAAATATATGCTGCGGTGCGCCTGGATAAAGCATACTCTCTCGCTCGTGAAGTTATTTTAACTTCAAGTAAGGTGATGCTAATTCTACACCATGACCATATTCATACGCTGAGTAAAAAAGGATCCAAGTCAAGTCAATCCAAAATACATGAATAGTTATTATTATAATAATC
Source organism: Homalodisca vitripennis (assembly GCF_021130785.1). Taxonomy (NCBI): domain Eukaryota; kingdom Metazoa; phylum Arthropoda; class Insecta; order Hemiptera; family Cicadellidae; genus Homalodisca; species Homalodisca vitripennis. The sequence goes on from NC_060207.1 coordinate 141,312,359, forward strand.
ATTTTTAAATATATGATTATTGTAAAGTTAATAAGCACAACTAATAAAAATATTGTTGCAGTTATTATTAATTAATTTGTTCATTTATATGTAATATATTTATTAAACTTTAGGTGATGTTTTAAAATATATTTTATAAGTAACTTCACTACCGGTTACTGTAGAGGAATGTATCTACAGGATGTGGCGGTATACATGTTGTATAAGAAGACCTTACCATCAAAAAGATTCGATATTCACTTCAATTCAAATGACTTTATTTGTATCACATATACAAAAGGGCGAATTTAGGGCCTTAAGGCCCTGTCTTACAATTGACCCTATGGTTATGTTAACTCTATTTAAAAATTAAACAATATCAGTTAGAATTGATTTTGAAATGCTTCTGTGAGTAATTTTGTTAACTACCGATGAGTACACTCTGCCCTTAGTAGTCACTTAATGCAGTATCTAGCTAAGACTCACAACTGAGAAAAATAGGTTCAAAGTTAAGAGAGTATTACTTTTAAAATAATATCCTAAATCTAGTTTTTTAGTTATCAATATTTCAAAATAATTTCTTAAAATTTTCATTAGAATATGAAAGTTCTTTTAATTCCTCTCATTTTAAAAGTAGCTAACTGAGTTTTTGCTTAGTAATCCCATCTTGGTCTCCAAAGTTGCATTACAACAAACAAATACTATTGATTGAAAGAGCCTGTTAAATGTAATCAACTGTTCTGTCTAACCATTGTTTTATGACAGCATAACCATATGTTTAATAAATATAACTTCTATTTTCAATTAGAATACAAGAAATGTTTTCTTTCTTTTGCCGCTCATTTATGGCCTTTGTGCCTTTTGTGTCTTTTGTGTCTAGTGTTTTATGTATACTTATACATAAGATCTTCTGTCTACTCCAAGACTTCTATCGAAATAATTTCTTTGTTCTCCAGAAATCTTTTGCAATTCTATAGAGAGCAAGTTTCATTACAAGGAGCCAGGATGTTATACTTTTCCTTTAACATTTTATTTTAGTTCTTACTTATTTCTTCAATTATTTCTCATTTTATTACTGTCTTTCTTTGTTAGCTGAGACCTAGTGTCCACATTATTGTACTATGCCTGATCTCTGTTTTGGATTAATCCAGTATTTTGTTCACCACTGGTGAGGTTTGGGGCGGGGCTATCAAGACTGCATAATTACCCTGCACTGTATCTGCTGCAGGCTCCACTAAGTCTAGACCTACATAGAGATTATCATTGCAATTCTAATGTTATCACTGCCAAGTTAATTTAAATAATTAGGCATATGTAGCTTGTTTTTTTTTCAATTTGCGCACTTAGACCAGTCTGATCTGGTATTTCCAAGACTATAACAACGCATTGTTTAATCATGGTTCATGTCGTGATCATCATCTACACGTTTTTCAGTAATAAAGTTGTTCTCACTTAAATTACAACAAATGATACGGAAGATATAACTTCCTCTACGATCCCGTAATATAAATTATGACAAACAATATTTGCTTTCGTAGTAAAAAAACATATGATTCCAATAGTTTAGTCCAAAACTTTAAAATTTTATGTTCGAGGGCCTTTCAACGTCAAGATGCGTCAACGTTAACGTAAGTTGTGAATTCGAACAGTTTGAAACATTATAAATATTCTTACAATATAGCAAACTTACCAGCTGAATCTTAATAAAACATATATGTATCAATAAAATGATATTAAAATTTTTGGTACAAACATTTGTTATATTGTTTAATGAAAACGTTAATTTCACACACACACACACACACACACACACACACACACACACACACACACACACACACACACACACACACACACACACACACACACACACACACACACACACACACACACCACACACACACACACACACACACACACACACACACACACACACACACACACACACACACACACACACACACACACACACACCGCACGCGCGCACACAATGTATCAAAAGTCAAGATCTTCCTAATTTTAATAATTTTTAAAAATATTAATGAATTTTAATTGATGTTTGCCAATAGCTGATACACTAGATTGTCTGTTTTCTAAGACCTCACATTCCTAAAGTAATTTTTATAAGTCTTTTTGTTAGAGGTATATTTTTTAACTTCCACTTTTATCTTCTTTAATTCATTTATATTTCCAAGTATATTATTTATCTTACTTGTTTTAGAATTGGTTATAATTATGGTAAATACTTTTTAAATAGCTTTTAATTTCTTATAAAATGAACCGTTACTCATAGATTGCTGAACAAATTTGCCACTCTTTAAAGTGGTTATTAAATTTTTTGATGAATCCTTCTTTCTTTGTTTCTAAAAAAAACTTTATTAATTAGGCTGAGAATTCATTGAAAACTGCTATCAATTTTATATTATTTAATTCACTGGGTACAAAGGTGTTGTAAGTAATCTGTTAGTTATGGTGTGGAAAACAGCTCGTTTGGGAGGAGGGTGAGTGGTTTGAATCATGTGGTGTGAATTTGCAATAATTACAAGTGGGGTTTCTGTAAATTCCGTTTTCTATATTGCCTATATTCTAATTACTAATACATATAAAACTGGTAAGGATAGATTTGTTTCAATTCCGGAAGTAAATTTGATTTCTGGTTGGGTCATTTGAATTTATTTGATGAGTATTGGAAAAATTTTAAGATCTTATTCTTTATTAAATATACCAAACATATCATAAACATAATGAAACCAAACTCTGAGAAATTTTTTTATTTAAAGTTTTAATTTAAAGTATTGAAAGTCATATTTTATTCCACATTTAGTTCAAAAATTGCTAGTAAAATGTTTATAATAAAAAATGATATTGCGTTAAATTTTGATGTTCCTTTAGCCTGTTGTAGAATTGGTTTTGAAATTGAAATGCGGTTTGAGACATGTATGAATCAGTTAGAATGAACTATACATTCTAATACTATTAACTATTATACTATTAACTATATACTATAACTATTCGTTAATTTCATATTGTGTTAAGTCGCTAGATATGAACCATGTCTTTATAATATTTAAATTAAATTTCAGAGTGACATTGAAACACTGATGTTGTGGAAATGTTTTGAATTGCTGAATTAACCATTTGGGTAATAAGTAAATGGGTGAGCTTACCCATGATACTATGAACCTCATTTTGTTTTTTGCCTTGTGGATCTTAGGTAAGCAATACAAACGCGGTAAACATCACTTTGAAATTATTAGTTTTCTGCATTATACTTTGTTCATGAGCAAGAACTTGTTAAGAAGATTTTTAGTGATTTTAACAAAAGGGCCTTATAAAAGTATTTCTTGAATTCACCTGCAATAATCAGTTTTTTCATAATGACTACAGCACTAATGATATTAATGGAATACTTTGTTTTCAACCTCATTTCCAAGAGGTTTGAACTGATATACTGGTTCATTCTGTGTATTGATAGAGCATATTTTGTTTCAAAATTATAATGACATCTTGGCCATTTCTTTAGTTCTACTCCTAAACATACGTTACTTTTTGTAATAGTTCACAATAGAGGTTTTTCGACGTGTGCAATAAAACCAAAGGGTACACAAATACAATAGTAACAAAATCAAATTTTAATTTTTGAAAATTATTTATTCATCCAAATTTGGGTTTAGATTGGTTAGATATAAGAAAGCACACTTCTAAATTTAAAAGGTACGTCTGAATGTAAGAGGTTGATTCATGTGGTTTCTTCTAGAACTTCAGGATCGTCATACATTAAGATACATAATTTTCTGTCTACGCCTCCTAAAACTTACCTGATGAAAACCACGAGGTTTTACTAGAACTAGAAGACAGGATTGCGTGTGAGGATAGGGGGGTTTTGTTTATTTATTTATTATTTAACTATTTATTATTTTTAGTGAAAGTTCGAAGGTCATTCCCATTTAAAGGTCTATCTCCCATAATAACCGGTAGCAGGACGATATGGTGCTTTCTCATAATTATATATTGATAATTAATATTAAATTTATATTTTTACCGTCACTAAAAATTATATATTGGTGACATTTTTACAATACCTTTGGCTTAGATTAGAAAACCAAGAGATCAAGGCTGGCCAAACTAGACGAACAAGGATCCGGAGGTGATGTACAGTACTCTCAATGGCTATCGCTAAATTCAACGACTACCCGGAATATACAGTTCAAATCGTGTTGTAGATAGTGCTTCTGATGGACACCACGAAAGGAATCAAAGAGGATCAAGGCTGGCCAAACTAGACGAACAAGGATCCGGAGGTGATGTACAGTACTCTCAATGGCTATCGCTAAATTCAACGACTACCCGGAATATACAGTTCAAATCGTGTTGTAGATAGTGCTTCTGATGGACACCACGAAAGGAATCAAAGAGGATCAAAATCGAACTCTTCCCCTATGTTATCAGCAAGTCAAGTACAAATATTGCTTATGACACAATTTGATGATCGATGTGTGGATTGCCCCTTGAGCTAGGACTACCGTCGTGGATCTCCAGTGACGTGAGTGGGGGTATATATAAGACCCAGCAGACACCGACACCACACTAGATCGGGCTCGGGACACGATGGTAGTGGCGTTAGTGTTGTGGCTGGCGGCGGCGCTATCCGTGCTGCTCTACCTGATCGTAAGGCGTATGCGCTTCACCCAGGCATTCCACTTCCCTGGGCCACGCGCCTGGCCACTCCTCGGCAACTGTCACCTCCTCTTGGGCACCCAGTCAGGTGAGACCTTCCAAGAGATCAGGATTTAGTTTTGAAAATAATTAATTGTATTCAAACTTAGTTAGCGTAGTTATGTTGAGAAATTGTTAAATATAATAATAACTCAAATGTTAGGATATTGTTCTACGGACCAAGAGGAGCCAAAATCTAAATGTAGTCCATAAAAATGTCCTAAAGGCAGTAGTCCATCTATTTTCGTTTTCCGTCTGTCTGTGTGTTTGTTTTTTGAAGTCATATTTTTAAAAGGATAGCATTCAATCTCAACCAAACTTTAGTAACACTCTTTATGTTACTCAATATCATCTATAATTAAACGTAGTTTGGTAGAATATGCAAATTTAATTTCTAAATGGTGACCATTTAACATGCTAAAACTAAAACTTCTAAAAATGTACAAATTTACGAGATAGTAACAAAATTAACTTTTTGCACAGCATTTATCACCAAATGAAATGACAATTTAAATGTTGATAAGGGTAACAAACAACTGACTTATTGAATGATGGTCCGGCCATGCAAGTTCAAACTAAAGTTTCTTCAAAATTATAACAGTTTAACAATAGACCAGCGTAAATATATTAAATCATGCAAAATAATTTATTGGATGTGATTTGTTCCATTGTACAATTATTACCTTTTTTGCGAAGAAACGTGATATTGGGTATGCATGGTCGGATGAAATTTTCAGAATGTCATTTATTGTTTACCCGATCTATTTCAACATTTGAAGTGTCATTTAAATTCTTGATAAATGTTGGACTAAAAATTAATTTCTTAATTTTTCTATTTTTTAGATATTTAGTTAATTGCCCTTTTGAAGTTTAATTTGCAAATTGATTCATAGATCCTGTCATGAAGAAGAGTTTAATGAAGTGTGGTGAACGTTAGTTGATTAGTTTTAAAAATATGGCTTTTAAATATAAAACACATATACTCAGATGGTCGCTGAAAGTGATAAACCAATGCTTGCATTAAGTTTTTAGCTCTTCTTGGGCAATAGAACAATTTCCTGAGTGAAAGTTTTATACCAATCTATATATAGCATAATATATTTTCATTAAAAACATGCAGCTTAATGTAGGTACCCTTTTATATCTATTGATTGAAATTTGGCTAATAGGACAGTAGAGTTGATTTCTAAAGAGCAAATATATTTTAGAATGCATTTAACGGATTCCCTTTCAATTCAAAAGTAATTAAAAGAAAACAAATCAAATCAAAACTAAACGCTTTCAAAATCTGTTATGCAATCTTATTTGTTTTTTGTCGATCATAATTTTGTTTCTGTATGATAAGTCTAATAATACGTTGAATTGCAATGCAAATTTGTATTTTGTAAAGAACTAACTAAAGTCATGAATAATTTTAACAAGCCACATTATAAAGCGGGTTTTCGTAGGTTCTTTCTGGGATATACCTGTATAGTCCTATTTTGTTTATTACAAACCCAAGAAATGTAGCATAGGTGTTTTCTTTTAAATAAAAAAAATGAAATAAAAAAAGATTTTAGGTACTCTAAAAAAACATTGTAGAGTTATATTAGTAAGCTTTTAGTATGTAATTAGCTTGATTAAGTTTAATTAATTAGGCTAGTAGCTCAGTAAAAACTTACTTCGTCGCTAAAGATGATACCGTATAAATCAAGTAATTATTCGGTAATAATTATTCGAATAATATTTTAGGTCTAAAATCCAACCAGTTTTTCATAAAAGTTGTTTGTTTATAAATAAACAACAGTAACTTTGGCGTATTTGATTTATTAGAATTTAATTAAATTTTCTTTAATGAAAGAAAAACAAAACAATAAATATTTACATTTTATGGTTTATGTTAGGAGACCATTGGAGGGTCTCCTTATCAAGATGATGTGAGTAGACTATTATCTCCTGATCCGTCAGCTAGTATCCTTGGACTTTTTCTACTGCGTTAGTTTGCCTTTTAAAGGAATGACTTTAAATGTATACTTTTAGGAATGATTTTCATTGTAATGTAGGTTTGTTTGATATGGTGAAGTCTCATTTAAAACTTCAGAAGTGGAGACAATATTGCCATCATCCCATTTTCCCCATTCTAAGTAATAGTAACATTAATATCAATCTTTACATCTACTGATAAACTACCGCATATAAATTGTTTAGTTGCAATAAACTGAAATCAATCAATCAATAAGAGAGAAGGAGATTATGACTCTAATCCGTATTTACTAAAGTCCAACGTACAAATTGTACAAGCAATTGTAATGATTTTGTAAATTCCCAAAATAAATTATAAGAAGAGCAAACGAACAGACTTCGCTTGTTTTCCTTTCTGTAGTAATGTTACTATGACCTACTATGTAAATTCACACAACCTTTTAATTTGTAATTGAAGCAATTACGAATAAATGTTCAAACGTACAGCATGGGGCAGAGATTGATGAAAACCCTCAAAGATTTAAAAAGCATTATTAACAATCAACCTCATACTTTCTAGTAGTACTACCTACAATAATTTAAAAGGTGTTTAAAAACTGTTTGTGTGTAGCGTAATGGTTAATCTTGGGTTCTTCTCGTTTATTATGTACAAAATAATTAATGAAGTAAGATTTTACTGTTTTTAAATCATAACGGGAATCAGTATGTTAGTTGAACATAGTTAAAATTACGTTGATTAATGATAGCAAGTGATGCTATGTATATTACTGGAATACAAAATAAGGCAAATTAGCTAGTTATTTCTTATTAAATGTTAACCAGAGAAGTATTAGTGATAAGGAAGAATCCGATAAATGGTCTGTACACAGTTCAGATCTCGAGCATAAATAAATAGTTCCTGCAATGATGCATTTGAAATGTGTTCACTGTTATTCACTGAAAGGTACCTTAATGCGATAATTGATATACAAGAAGAAGGTATCATAGTTAAATTTCAAAACGAAATCTAAAATAGACACGGAAGAAATTCAGAGGATGGCCGTGTATTAAGTAGGCCAATGTCACGCAGAGACAAGCGGCCGAGACCTACACCACTTAGTAAGTAGTAGCCTAGTAGGCGCGTGGATGGCAGGCAGCGTGTTCTGCGACGACTTGCGCTAGGTCGTGTTATCTAAACTAGTAGTTGTATTTTAACATAATTTTATCTGTTTATTTTATCATGACATGATTGGACCGGGTAGTGAAGATAATATAGGTGTGTTATTTCCACACAACTGAACCGATACCTATGTGTGAGATAAATGCACGAGATGACGAGGATATGTTTTCAGTCTGATTTACGATTGCATCAGATTACCGAAAACTTGGCAGTCTGTAATAAAAAGCCGTATTGCATTAAAAAGTAATCACTCTTAATTCACGAATAAACTATAAACATTTAAATCTATTGTGTTTATGCGGCAGTTGCCATGGATATAGTTTCTTTTATGATTGGATCAGATTACAGAAAATTTGGCAGTCTGCCGTATTGCATTAAAAAGTAATCACTCTTAATTCACGAATAAACTATAAACATTTTAATTTATTATGTTTATGCGGCAGTTGCCATGGATATAGTTTCTTTTATGATTGGATCAGATTACAGAAAATTTGGCAGTCTGCCGTATTGCATTAAAAAGTAATCACTCTTAATTCACGAATAAACTATAAACATTTTAATTTATTATGTTTATGCGGCAGTTGCCATGGATATAGTTTCTTTTCTGATTGGATCAGATTACAGAAAATTTGGCAGTCTGCCGTATTGCATTAAAAAGTAATCACTCTTAATTCACGAATAAACTATAAACATTTTAATTTATTATGTTTATGCGGCAGTTATCATGGATATAGTTTCTTTTATGATTGGATCAGATTACAGAAAGTTTGGCAGTCTGCCGTATTGCATTAAAAAGTAATCACTCTTAATTCATGAATAAACTATAAACATTTTAATTTATTATGTTTATGCGGCAGTTGCCATGGATATAGTTTGTTTTATGATTGCATCAGATTACAGAAAATTTGGCAGTCTGTGATACAAAGTCGTATTGCATTAAAAAGTAATCACTCTTAATTCATGAATAAAACTATAAACATTTTAATTTATTATGTTTATGCGGCAGTTGCCATGGATATAGTTTGTTTTATGATTGCATCAGATTACAGAAAATTTGGCAGTCTGTGATACAAAGTCGTATTGCATTAAAAAGTAATCACTCTTAATTCATGAATAAACTATAAACATTTTAATTTATTATGTTTATGCGGCAGTTGCCATGGATATAGTTTCTTTTATGATTGGATCAGATTACAGAAAATTTGGCAGTCTGCCGTATTGCATTAAAAAGTAATCACTCTTAATTCACGAATAAACTATAAACATTTTAATTTATTATGTTTATGCGGCAGTTGCCATGGATATAGTTTGTTTTATGATTGCATCAGATTACAGAAAATTTGGCAGTCTGTGATACAAAGTCGTATTGTATTAAAAAGTAATCACTCTTAATTCATGAATAAACTATAAACATTTTAATTTATTATGTTTATGCGGCAGTTGCCATGGATATAGTTTGTTTTATGATTGCATCAGATTACAGAAAATTTGGCAGTCTGTGATACAAAGTCGTATTGCATTAAAAAGTAATCACTCTTAATTCATGAATAAACTATAAACATTTTAATTTATTATGTTTATGCGGCAGTTGCCATGGATATAGTTTGTTTTATGATTGCATCAGATTACAGAAAATTTGGCAGTCTGTAATAAACAGCCATATCAATCTCTAGTTGGTCAGATTGATTGTCGATTCATCTTCAAAAGTGCATTATTGTATTACCAGAAATGGTTTAATATTCGTTGACTAAATATGGTTCTGCAGAGCATCGTTAAAATATTTCAAGATCTGTATACAATACAAGAATTACAAAGTAGTCTTAAACTCGGTTACTTTACATTAATTTACATGTAAATGTTTATTGTTTTGTTTTTCTTTCATTAAGGAAAATTTAATAAAGGTCTAATAAATCAAATTTTTTATTTTGTTTGTAATGTATCCAATCAATTCCTGTTTTATCAGGTCCGGTAGATGTGCGGCGACTTGTCCATAAAGCAAATAGATTCGCCGGTGCCTCTTTTCGTAGTTGCTCTGGTTGGCAGGTATAGTAGTTCATTCGAAGACGTAACTATGACCAGTGACATAATATTTTAATATAGACAATTTTCCATTAAACTGATATAATAATCGATAACACGAGAGACAATTAGTTTACTCTTTAATTATATCATGTAAATGTATAAACAAAACCGTCTTGAAGAATGAAATTTAGTCCCAAAGCGAGACTTTCCACGATCTATTTGGAATAGACTCGTGAAGTTAAATCTGTGGAATTTATGAATAATTCAAGTTTAGCTTTCTAAGCATTAGAAATAGAACCATTTCTTCTTGTTTGAACTTTGGAGCATTGTAAGTAACACTTATGCGATAGAGAAGAAATAAAGGCTCTGAAAAATTCAAACCAAGGTAAAGGTAGACAGATGGATAATTGAGTCCTTTCCATAATCTTAGCAAAGGCAGAGTAGTCTTGAGTAGTAACATTTATGAGAGTGTCTCGGGATACCCTAATCTTCATTCTCAGATTATGAACCAAAGCATCCATAAAAATATTAGGATAATTATGAATAAAACTTTAAATTGAACTAGGAATCAAATTACGATTCGATTTATAAGTTAAACTACAACTATAAGTTATGTACCGAAACAACAACGGTTCGATTATGACTCTAGCTTTGAACCGGACCATTAACCACTCTATGACCCAAACCTTGAATTGAACATGAGTTAAATTATGAATTAAACTACGACCCAAATCATGACCTGAAATATGAGCTGAACTATAAACCAAAAGCCGAATTATGACTCCAGCTGTGAGCCGAACCAATCTATGAACCGAACCTTGAGTGGAACCGTGAGTTGTTAAATCATGAATTGAACTACGACCCGAATCACGACTTGATCTATGTCTGTTTCTGAACTGAATTATAAACCAAGAGCCGAACTATGATTCTAGTTGTGAGCCAAAATCATTGGTATCTATACATGACCAAAATACGATAAATGTGATAGTACAACCGCAGATCGTAGATACAGCCATAATTACAGTATAAATTAATGATTATATTAAACTTGAAAGTTATTAATATAAATTTCTGCGTGCAATTAGCTTAAACAATTAACATATATTTTCCTACGTTTTTAAGATTTCTGAAATTATTATAGCTTCTAGTATATAGCCTTCATTATTCGTCAATCATATAAGTTCGTGGGAGCATTTGAGTACGTTCGGAGCACCTGGCAAGCGGCCCAGCACTTTACATGAATATGCCGCCGTCTTCTTGTCGCGCACATTCTTGTGGAGAGGTAGCTGTTTGAAACATGAACGTGTTGGAAATAATCTTGACCTGGAATTCCTTAGTAAGGTTAAGGCCAGAAAAGGTGAAAAACAGCGAGACAATGGGTGTGTACGCGAAAATTGGAAAATCCCACGTGCTTTTTTTCTTAGGAATTTTACACTTCGCCTGTAAAGATATGGTAGAGCAAAGTGTTACTTAGTGCCTTGAATTCAGGCAAAAGGGTTCATCTGAACGAAACAGGATGTGCTAGTATCAGGTTTATGTTGGCTTACATATATGATATACAACCATTATATTATATGATTATATTAATATTAATATAATATTTTAATAATGTTTTGTACTGCGTGAACAGTCTTACAATTATATTACATGTTCAGTGAAAACTAGTTCTATATATTTAAATGTTCCCACTATATGCAGAATTAATACTGAAAAAATTATAAAATTGTTCAACACTGACGTTCTGTATTGTTCAGTTCGAAAGTTGTCTTTGCCTCGAGTCTCTCATATTTATGGATATCCCGTCTTGGACCAACTCGCACTAGGGTCGACAGTACAAGTTGACCTCTAAGATATAGAGACAACGTAAAGTTAACAACTTAAAGTTCCTGAAATAACCTTTGCACGAATCTCTACATTCAGTTTTGAAAGAATTCTTCCTTTTGTGATCTAAACACGCCTCCAAATGAGCGTCGACGACCTTCACTGCGATACTATAATCTCGTCCTTGTTACTGTTGAACATATTCATCACGATTGATTTGAGACTGTTCGTTTCCAAATTGATTTTTGGAAAAATAATTAATGCATGTCAACTGAATGAATCACTTTATTTTTTAGATGCTATTTTGATTTTTATCTGATAAGAGTCGTGTGGTTAGCATATTGTATGAACATTCAATTAAATTTTGGATTGAATAAATGAGGACAAAGACCCGGTCCCAATATTGATCCTTCAGAGACACTGTGGTGCATCTCGACCCTACTTGACAGAACGTTGGAATTATGGACGCACTGCTCTCTATGTTTTATACAAGACAATAGTCATTCGCGCGGCAAACCACGAATACCACTAGTTCACAAATGGTGCAGCAGTGTAGCCATGGTGCACAAGATTAAAGCGGCCCATACACTAGACGTGCAATGCACGCCGTGCCAAAATTGGACGAAACGTGCCAGTGTGTGGAGGTCTCCGTGCTAAGCACGCCGTGCATTGCATGGCACGATGGCAATCAAGATCGGTTTGATTTTCGGCGTGCTGTGCCACCTGCCGCCGTGCCATCCTGCAAGTGTGTGGACCAGTCCCGCGCTACGTGCTGAGAGTGCAGTGTCTTTTGAGGTTATTTTTCGTTCTCTCGCGGCAAATACTCTCCTATATTTATCACGTCGACTGCTGACACAAAAATTTTTCGTGGCAACTAACCGTTGTTCCACCGTTATAGCTTTTCTCAGATTAGTGTCTTGTCTTTCGATGCGTGGCCTAACCTTTTCAACACATAACTAAATGTTTCGTCATCCATTCGCAAGTGGATCCTGTAATAATTTTTATGATTTTCACGTAAGCCTTTCAGTAGTCTCATATCAGAATACATTTCTCTCTCTTTTAACTAATTTTTCGTCCATAATTGTCTTCTTCTCTTCTTCACTTTGCTATCGTCATGAATCGCACCAATCAACAATACTGTTAATGCTTTATGTTTAGTAGTAAAATATAAGAGGCATAGTAGTAAAATATCACAGCACGACAATACTACACAATATATCAATACCACAACCAACTTCTAGCACGTCACGGGACTGACTAAACTGTCAGTGTGTGGGGCACAAAGTGCCATGCCAAGCACGGCGTGCCAGTATAAAAAACTGCACGGCGTGCAATGCACGTGTAGTGTATGGGCCGCTTAAAGGCTTTGGAGAGGCCGAAAAACCTATTCCTCATATTCACATATTCTCTCCTCTCCGGGTCATCTAAAGTACTGTGGATGAGTTCCGTTACGACATCGATGGTTGGTTTGTTTTTCCTAAATGTCGGCCGCTTGAGCCCGCCAGTAACATTTCCTACATTGCGTTGCTATCTGGCTGTGGTTGGCTACACACAATTCCAGAATAAATCCAACTGAAATTCGCTATAACCCGCTGGTTGAATTGTTTCACGACAAACATACATTGCGTTGCTATCTGGCTGTGGTTGGCTACACACAATTCCAGAATAACTCCAACTGAAATTCGCTATAACCCGCTGGTTGAATTGTTTCACGTCAAACATACATTGCGTTGCTATCTGGCTGTGGTTGGCTACACACAATTCCAGAATAACTCCAACTGAAATTCGCTATAACCCGCTGATTGAATGGTTTCGGGTCAAACTTACGTTGGATACACATAATTCAAGAATATCTCCTTTACTTTATTTGAATTAATTTTTGTTCTAAAATAATAACAAAGTTGTATTTTTAGTAGTATAATGGTAAGAACAACTGCTAGTTTTTAGCCGCGTTGTGTCAGGTTCGATTCCCGTGATAAGATCAATTTTTGTTTAGAAGGTTGAGACTGTTACTGTAAAACTTGACCACAGTGCCTCTGCTATGAAATAATTCATGCGATAAAGTGACAAATCAAAAGCAACTTCAGAACCCTAAAATACCTATTGTTTAAACCCCTGTAGTTAAGTTGCTGTTTTATATGTTCTTGATATCTGTTATGCTTGAACTCTGAACCCTGGTTGAAGCACATGGACAGGCGTTCATGAAGGAAGATATGTTGATACTCAAACGATACAATAGCAGTCAACTAGCTGTTCTACATCTTTTTACACACCGATATGTTATTATACACCGATACTGAACAATTTGTATCACATGTGTAACTACACACAGTAATTAACTAGCAACAGTGATATTGAACTAATATTATGTGTTGTTACACGAAGTTAGTTAGCTAGCTGTACTACATGTTTGTACACAATAATGTCAATTGTAGCTGTACTGATATTCAACTATAGCCGTCTAGCTAAATTTATTGTTACACAATTATAGTCATATAACACTAATATACGCTTTTAAGAAACGGATGCTGAACCGTATGCTGCTATATATCAGACCGAGTGAGAATTTATAATCGTTACTTTTCGTAGAAAACGCGATAGCGAGAATTTGAAGGAGGTCAGTATTCTGATTAATTAATTAATCAATGCCAGACGGAAAAAATATTATCTCTGACAAGAAAGGGTCAATTTATCGCCTGTGACCCCGGTAACAGACATCGCTTCAGACTGATTCGGCAGATTTAGCACAGGATTATAGACTGTCGGTTGTTCCTAGAACCGCTGAATACGGTACAGTCCGTGTAAAGCTCTTGTTGATGCAGTGTGTATTGTAAACGCCAGAGAGTGTAATACTGGTCTGCTATCATTATGCGTGAAGCGAACAACACATTTCATTCATTCCGTCCATGTTTTATCACGTTGATAATTTCACAATTTTCCTGACGTACCTTTTGTAAATAATTTTCCTTTACAGAATTGTAAAGGAGAAAAGCATTAGTAAATTTGAGTGTTTAAATATATCTGAACATCAGACGCGATTGGATAGTATGTTCGACTATGTAAGCCAATAAGCCGTATTGGAGTCCCAGTTGTTTAAAGATAAATCAGCGCCAGCCAACGATACGAAGATCGATTATTTGGCCAATACTAGCAGCTTTCAGTCTGTCTTGTTGGTTGACGTGATATAACTATTATTTATGTTCCTGACGGTCAGTTGTGTGTGGGTCAAGCTAAATATAAAGCATGATAAAAAGTATCGTTTTCTATTTTTAACACAATAGCAACACCTCGATTTCCTCAAACAATAGATTCTGTGTTTGTACAATATGCAAATACGCCCTCGTTCCCTAGACTAACTACAAGTGGAACACTCATTCTGCAATTTATCCGAGTTCATCATATGTGCACCATGACGTTATAGGTGTAAGTTACAGTCTCTGGAACGTATACATTCTCGGGGTAGTAGATGGCACATGCTGTTAACCTCTAGGTTTGAGAACGACCTCTAGGTTATTACGTCTCTTAGAATAAGAACGCACGACGTAAATCTGAAGGTTATGGCTGTGTACTGCTCAAGATAGACTTTTTTCCAGTCCCGCATTCCTGACGAGAAGGACCAATCAGTTGATAGGCGTGTGGCAACAGCTTTCCGGACTTTGGTACATTTTCAGCCCAAAAAACGCGGTGTCGTATCGTTTGTTTGAAAATCGCAGGAACAAACGAGGGATTGTGACCCTGTAAATAGAAGCTGCCTTCCCACCGAGTAACAAAAAGGTTTTATTTTATAGGGTTTCTGCACTAATCTATCAAAACTAGTAAATATCGTTTCTCAAACCAAATGTATTTCCTAAGTAAGTCTAACAGTTTTATACTATTATTTCAAAATAACTTTTTTGTATGCAGCTTATTGCTATTATTAGATTGGCATGCTTTTTAGATATATGAAATATTTGGAATGCGAAAGAATGATTAGAGAAATATTATTCTAGTAATTATAATCCAACGTGGTGAAAAGTATTTCTTTTGAGAATAGGAGTTACGGTTCGTTGAAACAATGTTATATGCTATATATGGTTAACTGTAGTTGTACATATGACTAATGAAGTAAAATGTATAATTTAGCTGAAAAGTTATGTTGTAAATTTAAGGCTTTAGAGTTATAACTTATATTGTTGTATTGTTTTTTTGTTCATATAATCCTGTTTAATAGAAAAGTAATTAGTAACGAAGAATTGGAAAGCGACCAAGATTTGACTCTCTTTCTCTCTTGTCTATGCTTATGGACAAAAAATCATTCTTAAGATAGTACATTGCCACAATCTACGGCTAATTGAAATCACTAACAAGATGTCGCTTAACCTGATTCCAGATAGTGACAATTTGTCTGTAAACTTTTTATGAAGGTATCATACGTAGCCTATTGTGACAAACATCGGAGATTTCGTTTTTAAACCCTTTCCAATCACCGTCCTGCATACATTTTCTGTTAACACACCTGTCTAGTCTTCACTAATTCCTTCGACGATTTAGAATCTTGTGTAAAGTTATAGTTTATTAGTACTCCTGGGCGACTAAACAATATAATCCGGGTTTAAGAATTTGTATATGTCAGCAGTCTATCAAAATAGCCAAAACAGAAATATTCGTGGGTTGAATTCTATGTAAAATTTCAATTCTCTTGGAGGATTTACTTATGGATGGTGTATACCTGTATATGTATAATTGAGCATACACTGTGTACAGCTAAAACTAACTTACATCTGGGCAACTCCTTTAATCCCCATGAACGGCATATTACTGACTGCTTAAGTTCAGATACTGGGTCAAGTTTCTTGTGAAGGGTTCCTGTTGGAGGGGGTAAGGCTCCTTTAGCATTAAATGTATTTGTAAGCGTAAACATGAAGAAGTAGCATCACTGGACGAGGCAGGGACAAGGCTAGATCTTCCCTTCTACCAAAATGACATGATTGAGATATAGTGCTTACTATCCCTCCTCATTGTGAGTATAACATGGCATCTTGACTGGAGGCGGCCCCAAACTCCTAAATTAATCATCCTGAAAATCCTGTCACTTCGGAAGCATCGCAAAAGCCCTTTTGGAACTAAGTGCAGTGATCGGTTTCTTTTCCAATTCTTTTCAGCTTCTTATATTCAGTACAAAGACTTCACTTCTCTTGCTAAGAAACATCGAATCTTAATTTAAAGTTCAGTGACAATGGAGAATTTTAAGGGATAACAGGATATTGGATATTTTCCATCGTGAACGATGGGAAAGATAAGAAATCCCATTACACATCCAATCTTACACGTAACTACTTTACATCTCTTTCTCATATACTTACATTTATGTATCACGGATCCTTTTCTCAAGTTCAATTCAAAATACGCATTTTAATATTTCGGTTCTTCAAATTTTGATATTTGGTGACATCTTAGTAATTGGAATATTTTCAGATTTCTTCCGCTTATGCAACCGCCTCGGAACGGAGAACCCTGGGGGTGTTTTCCAACTGTGGGTGGGAATGCGACCCTTCGTATTTCTCTACAAGAGTGACGTCATTAAGGTAAGTACTCTTTGGAATGCGTCGTGATGATAGCTTTAAACAAATTAGTGGCTTCTTAATCTTAAAGCCGTCGCAAAGATGCTAAACTTGTGCTGAGTCTGTAAATTAACAACACTAACATTTATTAGATGTAGAGTAACTAGATATTATTTCGATCCGCCAATAGGAATAATCCAATGAGAGATATAGTGCTATTTAGCGGCGAGACAATTGCATATTGGCATTGCCTAGATCATGGTGATTATGGTGATCAGTTCAACGCACTGTATTTGTGGCAACCCTAATGATGTTGACTAATTTAACACAGTACTTATAAAGGTTAGATTAGTGGCAATGGTTCAATTGAATTGCTAATGCATTAATATTAATACTCTGTAACTGAGTTATTTAACACACTTATTTCCCAATTATCCAATTTTCCAATAATTTGCACACAGGCCACTAATTTCAAATAATTATGTGAAGTTAATATTTTCACACACTAACTTGCTATCTGATAGAATAATGTATTTTTTGTAAATATTTTTGATACATTTCTGAATGATTTAATATTAATTTGCAAAAATAATTCATTGTATTTAGTTGTAATTATATATACTAACTTAGTGTTGATTAGAATAATTATAATGATGTAGTTACTTAGCTGTTAATTAACAGATTCTTTCAAACATCTATTGCTCATTAAGAGGAATTTTAATGTAAATCACTTACAGAAATGTATAATATAATTACATATAAGTTTTGCCAATCAGAAGAAAATGTTGAAAAGAATATTGGCTAGTTAGACGCCAGTTCACGTATTTCTTTCTAATAGTGATAATAGTCTCACAAACTGACCTTTTTTGGACCGGAATAACTAAACTATTCCTAAGTTACTTATAAGATACCAATACTTATGAACAATTTTAAAACTAAACTTTATTGTTAACATTTTGTACATCTTGGACCGTTGGCAGACTTCTCCATTTTTTTGTAATTGATAAAAAATAACTTCCCACAGGTAAGCATTAACGAACAACGTATTCTCTGGCGTCATTCATGTTTAAGTCTATTGTTGACAACTTGTTCAATCGATTTAGTTTTGCATCTATTAAATATGTGGTTAAATTCGAGTGACATTTAAAATTTGTTTTTATTCTATTTAGGTTCTAAATGATTAAGTCTTAGGTATTCACAACCATTGATTTGTATTTGCTTGTGCCTCAATTCGTATAGTTAGTGATATCTGACTCTTACAGTAAACATTAAATTCAATCTGTTTAATTTTCCATGTTTGTTAGACGGATCTGTGTGTGAAAAATATCACTGCTTACTGCTTCATTAGCATTTTATCTATTATATTTGGTACAAAATCAGTGTATTTAACGAACAACGCAGTAAAATGTATTGTTTGTTTCTGAAAAATGTTAAACTATTATACATGTTTAAGAATTGAAATATTGTATAAAGATATTTAAGTATTTATGCTAGAGTGTAATAATAGAAATAAAATTATAATAAAATGTGTAGTGTAGTACAATAGATTTATCGAAATTAAAATTAACGACTTCTAAAAAATGAAGAATTAAATAATTGTACTGAATGCGTTAAGCATTCTACAATTAAATGCACTGTTGTCTTGTCCTTAGCCACTTATTGCTATTGATGTCCAAAGAGTAAACAAACAGGTTCATAGCATGTTTACAAACAAGTCCCTTGCCAATATTCATTATAACCGCTCTGACATTGCCGTCGGCTCTTGGCTGTTATTGTTCCATGACGGGTGTTATTATTTGCATTAAGGACTTATAACTAAGGCCTGGCTTGGCTGGATTTTAGGCGCACCAGAAGTCCCCTTTGCCTTCGTTGGAGCTATGAAAAATAGTCTTTTTGCCGTTTATATAACGAACTAGGATTTATGTCCCATCTTGAATTGTTTTCCCAACATTTCGATCTTTTTAGCATCTAATCGGTATTTTTCTGTTCTCTCAGATCACAGGAATTGTTATTTATTAGTATTTTAACAGTGAATCAATCGACTAGACCTATCTGGCGCTTCTCACCTTGAGTCAGTTGTCATAACTGTTGTATTCTAAGGTCATGACAGTTTTGTTGGTACAATTTGGCACCTGTTTTTTCGAAATTTGTTGCAGCTCTTTATTACTACATTTCACTACCGTTAAATAAAATACGTCTTCACTTTTCAACGTTTTTGCTGAGCCTAAACATTTTTAGCCGAGTTTAGTATTTTGTAAAGTGAGTATCTTTGCCAATAACATTTTCCATCTATTCTTTGCATAGTAGAATTTTACTGGCCCAACAATGTTGGATCTCTTAGGGTGATAGTTAGTATTAAGTTCGTTCTAGTCATTTGTGTTGATTATTCGAGTGGATAATAAACATGCAATTTAATTGAGCTAGAAATTCAGTAGTTGCCTCATAGTGAAATTTTCTTGATTTAAAAATTAAATTAATCTTTTTAGAGGTGTTAGACGAGCCCTTGCCTAGCCGAGCAAATGTTAAAGACCTTTTTCTTTCTTAATCTCAGTTGCTAACATACAGAACATATTGTGATGAATCTTATTGCATGTTTAGACACGGTTGCTAACTTTGGCAGAATTTATTTCTATTATTATGAGCAAAAGAAGGACCTCAGCAATTTGTGTGTAAGTAGGCCTACCGTATTCTTAAAATATACTTGCACATATTGGAGAATGCTTCTTAGTTTTGTTTTCAATAGGATATTTATTGCCAGAAGTAATTAATTAGGTTAGGACTATTTGGATTCTGGGCTCAAAGTAGCCATATACAAAACATGGTGTCATATTTAACACTTCTCGCAGTATTTATGGCTGACACTACGTGGCTAAGAGTGAGTCGGAGAACGATTGTTGCCTGAAATACTAATACGAACGTTAGATTTGTTTAGTGTAATTGTTCACCATAAGAAGCTTTTCGAGATCCTGGATATATTAGAGATGATTTATGTCACAAAATACTGGCCAATATGATGACTTTTGGAACAAAACATTTGCTATAATGGTGGATGGTTGCTTTTGTTGAATCCACTTGCAGTTTATCTCCGGGTATGTGTGATTTAGCTGGATCTAAATAGTCTGGAACTAACTGTGCATTTAGTGCTTGCAATAAAACAATTAGTACTCTGATGTTTATCGACTACAAATAGAACACTAATTTTATGGTCTATCCATATATATGTACAGAAGATCAGACAGTACTTTAGCCTAGTAACCATTATTATACCCTACTCCGTGTTAGAGTAGGACCCATTAAAGAGCGTATCCATCCTTCACACTTAATTTTAAGTTTTTTTGTTATGTTATAAAGTTCATGTTTTGGCTTAATCTCAAAGAACGACAAAATAAAATGTAAAAGCATTAAATAACTAATCAATGTGAATTTAAAACACAACATTTATTATCCTTATGACAGTACAAAAGAACCAGACAGTAAATATTTAAACTCTATCTCTTGTTTAAAGACAGTAAATTGACATTGAACAACAAAAATGAAAATGCAGCCTCATGGAGAGGAAACAACGGCAAGTAAAGAGTACAGAACAAGTACACATTTGTGCTGATTGCCGTCCTGCCTCCTCACACAAACATTGGTTGAAGCTTGGCACTGTAAAGCAGCTTACTAGATTTTACTGCCTAATTTCACATCATATTCTTCTCTCGGAATCAATGCGTAAAATTACAAAATCTAGAACCGTATTTAGATACGTGACGTTTAATTAAAATCGCTGGTTTTTTAAATTTGTATAAATCATCTGTATATAAAAATTACTTTTCTCTTTTTACACAGTTTCTAATTACTCTTTTGTAACTGTATTTAATCAGTTATAATTATAAATATGAATATAGTTTATTACTATTTATTCTACGTACAAATTATAAATATGTAATAACTATTCAACTCTCCCTATTTTGTTATATCCACAGTTTCATTACATACTTATTATACTTGTATATTTAGAAAATGTTGAATGCAGAACCCACGACCCTATCATGTGATTTTATTACATAATAAACATAGTAAAAGGATTACCATTTTTTATACGGTAACTCCTATATGGGGCCAGGTCAAAATTCACTGCTGTTAACCATTTTCAGGGTCAAGTTATCGTGTTATGTTTTACCATATTTTCTTGTGCTTTTCATATTGTTTGAATAAAGCTTATAACTAATTACCATCTAAATACATACAGTATGTTTAACCCAGGTTATATTTAGATACTAATGCCAAAAAAGAGGCGGTAGCTGCAAGAAGGGCACATATCGCTATGTGCCCTTTTTGCGGAGAACGCAGAAAACGATCCACCATGTCTTTGTACATGTGTCCTGAAAATTTTTGTGTTGATATCTTATTCCATGAGGTTGGTACGCCTGCTTTTGTGTTAGCATGTCGGGGTGATTTTCCGTGTCAGCTGACCGTGAGTTGTGTTTACATCTACATCTTTGTTTTGCTGTTTGTTTACAATACTTAAAACCACATTTTATTTCTAATAGTTTTACAGTAATAATAGTAGATCTTCTCTTAGTTTTTTTTGTTAGTTACTTTAGAGTTGACGTTTTTCAGTTTTTATAAGAGTGTGATAATATAACGAACAGTGAACTCTCAGAAACGGTATTCGATATGAGTGATAGTGGAGAGATTTTAACTAACCTAAAAGCTGTGCAGTTGGGTGGTAAGAAAGCAATTAAAAATAACTGAATGGAAACGGAAATCTAAATAAAACTGCTAGAAATTCAGGTAAGAGAGCTATGTTTTCAACCTCTAAAAAGCTAATAAGTGGAAAAGAGTTTACGAGAGTAACAACTTGCTGCTTAAAGAAATGCTGCGAAAAGGTTACCCAAGAACAACAGATTGAGATGTTTACAAAAAATTTTTGGATAGTTCTAACAAAGAATTCAAGATACTTTTCTGTCTAGCTGTATGAAAACCCAAAGTTTTGAAAACTGTGGCTACGGAATCAAAGAAAGAGCGACTTCGTAGTTCGTGTTACTCTCTAAAGGTAGATAATGGACATGAACTTGTAGTGTGCCAAAAACTGTTGATGAAACTCTTTAATGTGTCAATGAAAAGGATTAGAATAGTCCAGGACAAAATCGTAAATCACAATGGATCATTTTCTGATCAGAGAGGGGACCCTTTGTAATAGACCCTATAAATTTGAATCCTCAGTATGGGATCTACTTCTTGAGCATATAAACTCTATCCGACACAAAAAGAGCCACTACTGTCAGGAGAAATCTAACCTGAACTATTTTGATGATCCATGACTGAATGTAAAGACGTTACATGGTATGTTTTCACAGTTCTACAAAGAAAAAACCGGTAAAAACCTAATAATGAAGTACAAAACATATTTCAAATTTTTTAAACAACAATGTAACTTTAGCTTCCGTCATCCAAAGACAGACGTTTGCGACTACTGTACGGAATGCCAAATGAAGTTAAATGTAAATCCTGAAGATGAATGCAAGTTGAACTTTTTGGTGCACAAGAAAAAAATTAAGGCCTATTCTAAAACTAAGACAGAAATATTGGAAAATTGTAAAAACGGACCCTACTACATTGGTTATAGAGTTCGATTACGCACAAAATTTGCCTCTTCTCCCTAAGCTCAATGCTACAAGTCAATTTTATAAAAGGCTTCTTTGGCTTTACACTTTTAATGTTCATATTCACAATGACAACACATCCTACATGTACACCTTTATGGAAACAGAAGGCAAAAAAGATGCCAATTCCGTAGCATCGTTCTTGTATGACTGCTTAAAGAAGAAACTTGTCGAGTTTCCTAGAGTAAAGAAGATAGTGTTTTCTCTCAGATGGTGCCGGGGGCCAAAATAAGAACAAAACAATAGTTTAATTTGGATGCTGGTTCGCAAAAGTGTACAACGTTGACATTACACACATGTTTCCTGTTCGCGGCCATTCCTTTTCGCAGTGCGACAGGAATTTTGGACTCTTCAAAACACTGTTGAAGAAGAAAGAAGTGATAACAACAGTGAAACCGTACTTAGAGTCTATGGTTCTAGCTCGTTCAAGCAATCCTTTTATTGTTACACATGACAAAACACTGATAAAAGACTGGAACTCAGCTCTCAACACCCTTGCTTGTTTGCCACCAGTGTGTAAAGGCAGGAAATTCAAAATTCAATCCTATGTTCAAATGAAATACATGGAAAATGGCACTCTTTTGGCATCCACAATCTATTGTGCCAACTTTATTCCATTTAAAATATGGAAAACTTCTACCAACAGTGAAATACTGAACAATGTTCAACAAACACTAAAACCACCTTCTCCACCAATGATGAATGCGGCAAAAATTAGAGACGTAAGAGATTTGTATAAGTTCATTGATGACGATGGTGTGGCATATATAGAAATGCTTTTCGAAAACTTGACTGTTGAAGAAACCCCTCCGACAAACGAAGAGATCAGTGACGAAGAGTTTTAGTGCTATCAAACAATAGTCCCTATTGCAAGAGAAAAAAACTTAAAAAAAAAACTTGTTGTTTCTTCAATATTTACTGTGAAGCCTTTGATATCATGTTATAAACCTGTTTTTTGTGTTCATAAATGTCTTGGTTTGCTTAATAATGAGTCAATACATCATTTACTTCTCACACTTCTCACAGCATAAATTAACGTTAGGTGCAAGAAGGGCACATAACACTGTTTCTAAAATGTTTAAATTACTAAATTCCTAAATATTTATTAACTCATTACTTAACTCTCTAAGTCTTATTCAAATATAATAAAACTAATTGATTTCAACCATTTAAAAAAATCAGCATAATTCTTAAAGCATTTTGAACCTATTACAAAAAATTTGAACCTTGTTTTCTGAAAACCTAGCTTTTCAGCTATGTGCCCTTCTTGCAGCTAACGCCTCGCCATTGTGTGTCTACAGTTAAATTTGTTTTGCTTCTCAGACTACAAAGTAATTGATTGAAAATGACATAATGACAAGAACAAACAAGAGCAAGTGACATAATATTGTCTAGAATATGCTAATCGAGTGCCCAGACGGTCAGAGGTCGCCCTGTGATGCATTTCTGTCAGACTGCAGCTCTAAACTGAGACATTGTGCATGTCAATGACTCTTCGCGAACTCTATTGTAGGCGAGACTGAGTGCAGTTGCAAGTGCATCGTTCTCTGCTGGCCTTGTAGCCCAGACAGTCGTTAGCCTTGACGTTGCACTTTAGTTTCAAGGTGCATCGGTCATACAATGCAAGGAAATTAGAGGTCTCATTTCTGTCTTCTGTTTGAAGTAGTTATTGCACACCTTGGTTCTTAGTTACGTAAAGTAAAAAACCAGGTTGATAAAGACTTAATGATTTAAATGGACATTAAATGGACATTAAACGTGTTAAATTAGTGGTTATATAAAAGGATTTTGATACCTAAATGAAAATTTTATTGAAATTATTATTGGAACCGGTCTGTGAGATTTATCATGATGTGTTATATTTCACGGCTGAGCGGTAGCGAAGATTTTCACTCGAAGGGCAGAGAAATGTTGTTTCTGTTTGTATATTTGTCTGTCTGTCCGCACGACATCTTGAAAACTAACTGAGAAGCTCAGAGTATGAAGCTCCATTTTTACATAAGCAGAATGGCGTTCGATGATGGAGCATGTCCCTCCAACTGATGTGGCTAAACGTTAGTGAACATTTGTTTATAAGCCTTTTGTGTAATCGT
This sequence comes from Homalodisca vitripennis, assembly GCF_021130785.1. Classification (NCBI taxonomy): domain Eukaryota; kingdom Metazoa; phylum Arthropoda; class Insecta; order Hemiptera; family Cicadellidae; genus Homalodisca; species Homalodisca vitripennis. The sequence continues at coordinate 141,337,302 of NC_060207.1, forward strand.
GGACAAAATATCAGTATAAATATATTTGGAAGCAAAATGAGTACAAAAATTTGACATTTTTACATGTAACACAGAGACACATGTAGTTGTAGATTTTCTCATGCATTCTTTTATATTATAATAGATTAGTTTTACAGGTTAGGGGTGAGGGAGATTTTTCTGTTCTCAAAATATAAACTCCACACTTGCGATAACAACAATTTTCTGTATTATATTGGAATACCTAAAATTTTTTAAAAGCTTTTTCACATAAGAATGCTTCAATTTTTGGACAAATACAGTCAGCTCTCAAATGAACAATTTGGATTCAGAAAGGGCAAATCGACGACAGACGCAGTAGTGAGTCTTGTCGATATGATTGTAGAGGGAATAGAATGTCGGAACCACACAATGAGTGTGTTCTTAGACTTGTCCAAAGCATTCGACTGCGTTGACCATAGCATACTGCTCGACAGACTTGGGTCCCATGGCATCAGAGGCGTGCCCCTTAAATGGCTTAGCTCATTTCTAAGTCATAGATCCCAAGTTGTCCAAATATCAAATCAATCGTCAAAACCAATAGAACTGAGGTACGGTGTTCCCCAGGGATCCATTCTCAGTCCTGTGCTTTTCCTGCTTTATGTCAACGACATAGGATCATCACTTCTGCATGGAGGACTAGTGCAGCATGCTGATGATACGACTCTCTGTTTTAGTGCAAGATCAAGTGAAGTGTTGGAACAACAGGCCTTTGTTGACATCAATAACTGTGTACAATACTTCCAAAGCCTCAATCTCACAACAAACTCCTCAAAATCCAACGTTTTAAATTTTGCTTTGCGCGATGTAGGCAACCATTGTGGATCTGCCGTCTTGTTAGCTGATTCCACACTGGAAGAAGTCCTCTCTTCAAAATTCCTAGGAATACACCTTGATCGAGGGTTGACTTGGAATGAACACATCAATCATGTTTGCGCAAAAATTTCCTCAGGCATTTATGTCTTGAGATCCTTAGCAAAATACTGCCCAAGTCAGGTACTGATAACGGCGTATTATGGCTTAATTTACCCCCATTTGTCTTACGGAGTGGTCCTGTGGGGAGCGTGCGCAAGCTCTCAGTTTCAGAGAGCATTCAAACTCCAAAAAAAGTTATTCGAATAATTGCAAAAATAAAATTCAGAGAGTCGTTCAGGCAAGCTTTTAAGGAATTACAGCTGTTAACTCTCCCGTGTCTGTACATTTTAGAAACCACTTTGTTTTGTATGTATAAGTGTGCCTTAACCAGAGGCCGGGACATACATACGCATGAGACACGAGGTAGAGAATTACTACGAACTGCAAGCCACAGAACAGTGGTTTTTGAACACCTTTTATTTTTATTAACAGACTGCCAGATTCAATAAAAAATTCCCTAACGCCCAAGGCGTTCAAAAGGCGCCTTAAACACCTATTGGTGTCACAAGCATTTTATAATGCAGGGGAGTTTTTAGCATTTAACTGGGAGACCGCCCAATTACACGACTGATTCTTCTCTTTAAAGTGGGATATATTGGCGAAGGATGAAAGGTGCATAAGTGTAAAATTGTATGTGTAAATGAGAATTTTGTGACATGAATGTAAGAAATTTTAGATTAAAATTTGTGACGTTTGCTATACATTGTAGTATTGTCGCTGCAATAAAGCTGATTAGATTTGATTTGATTTGAATATGTTTTAATTTTAAGTAATAAAATGCTGAAAAACATATAAACCATCAAAAAATCGAGTAGGAAACACTGGAAGTTTTCAGACGATATACAGTGGGGTATTTGCCCGAATTGTCCAGACAAATTTATTTCAGCATTAAAAATAGTTCAGTAATTATGTTGGCTAACTGACATTATCCTCCATTGTCATAAGGGTTTGTTTTAAGACATTTTGCATATTATGGTGTAATATACACCAGAAACCAAAAAGTTAGATCTTTACTACAATGGTTGTGAGATAATTAGATTGAAACCGGTGTCATAACAATCATGATCCCTTAAAGTCATATAAGCTTCTTAAACCTTATGTTTTACAGTTAAGAAGAGGGTTATGCGTTATAAAAGTAATGGAAACACAAATAGGGGACTTGTTACACGACAATCTTGATAATATATTACATTAAAACCACGACATGACCACTATAACAACATAACACTAATTATCACATTGCATATTAAAATTGAAGTACTTATCATCTATAATGTTAGAAAAATAAGTTGTTGATTAAATATTTTTCACGAAAATTGGAATTTTAACTTTAGAAATGTTTTTTTTTTGAATAAATCTCAAAATTAAAAACCACAAACCGACATTTTAATTTATGGCGCTAAGCCATAATAGCTAAAAACTTATGAGATCTTTTAAAGTTTAAAAAAATTGAGCAAAAATAAAAAATAATGTTATGAATGTAATATATTCATACGTGTAAACATAAAATATCTTGATACGTGCTTAATAAAATTGTATTATACAGGCTTAGACTGTCCTTTTGTATTTTATATTTCCATATTCTCCTCTCCATGAAGAATAGTTACGAATGACTGTAAAGAGGGCAGTTTACACGTAAATAATAGCAACCTTTATGGGCGTAACCTCAAGACACGAGAATATTTTACTCCCGATACTATTTTAAATTATTTTTGTGTAGTGTCATGTTCTATTGTGCAGATTATCTACGCTAGTGTAACAATATATGGGTTTTTTTAAATTTGTTGAAGGAATTATAGTTATTTACTCGCAAATTGTTACGAGTAATTTACTAAAGTAAGCTGGCTGAAAAATTGTCCCGATTGTAATACGTCAGTTTAAAACAACCTTCAAGTTCATACTTCATTTGTTTAATATAATAACCACAGATTTTGTAAATTAACCATAAAATTAAATAGCAAATCTTAAATTTATTATGTTTTAGTACATATTTATGTGTCAATTAATTAAAAGAAGACAATACTTCTAGTTGCTCATCAAATATATGCCGAGTAAAAAAATATTTCGTGCCAAACCGATTAAGTCTTTACGTAGATGTCGCTATCAGTAGAATTTCCAGCTGTGGGAATACCCAATGGGCAATGCCAGGACAATAAAAAGGGTGCAACACACATATTTGATTCTCTATTTATTAAAAACCATAATTAAATTTTACCTTCCTTCGCATTCATAAATTGTCTTTTGACCGGCTAAAATTGCCAAATAGCCAACTGTGCGATACAGCCAGGATGTATCACTCTTTCTTTATACAAGACGACTCAGTGGTGATCCCACGCGGGGTTTATGGCCGACAGTCGCTCTGCTGCTATACCGTCCCTTTTCTATATCATCATAACGAGGCTCTGTCGATTTAACCACATTATTTTAATGCTCTGGAAGTACTATTTTATAGTTTTAATTTTATTTCCAAAACTCTGCTATTTTTAGATTTATTCTTATTATTGGCTGAGCGTCAGCGACATCTATCACTTGAGGGGTTGGACATTTTGTTTTTCTGCTTTTCTGTCTGTCCGCACGTAATGTCAAAAACAAACTGACTTCAGGCTTTAAAATTTAACATGAAGCTTCATTTCTATGAAGGCAACATCGAGGTAGGTAATTGTGCTTGTCACTCTAAAGGATTTGGCTTAGCGGCAGCGAACGTTTATACATTGGTCTTACATGGTCTTGGTTTATACTGGTCTTAACTTTTTCTGTGTGGTTGTCTGTCTGTCTATCTGGAGGGCATCTCAAGAATGAAACGAACTATTAACTTGTAATTTTGCAGGCCTGTTAGGCGGCACGTGGTATGACGTATTCCTACCTTGTTATACATTTGGAGAAAATTTTTCTGTAATTTGATGTGCCAAATGTATATCAATATACTTTTATGCTAGTATTCATGGATCTTAATGTATTATTTACAATACGCATATGTGGCCATAATTAAATTTTTCGAACACATTCGTAGTGTATTCGTTGCACTATTTAATGCGTTTTCTCTCAGTGTCCAAAATATTGTATTGTTATAATTGTGTTTTCACAATTTCACAAAATTGTTATTTTTTAGCCGCTGGTAACGTCATCCTCACACTTGGAGAAGAACTTTGAGTACAGTTTGACTCGACGTTGGCTTGGAAACGGACTAATTACGAGCAAAGGTAAGCGAACACTGTTAATACTATAAATGAAATAGTCTAAAATATGGTCTTGTATTTAAGCACTGTGAATTTGGAAACATTTATTTTTGTAGTTTTCAACCATGTATCATTTCCAATCTTACCATACGAAATAGACGATAAAATGTGTTCTGTAGTAACAGTTTTAGCGGTGTTATAACTTTAATTATGTCATATAAAATATTATAATCAAACTGGGTATGTAGGTATATACGTGTATTTGAAATTACTATGTTTTTCTTCGTGCCTTGATACAATTTTAAAATATTTTCTGTGATGAGATGATAAATATCTTCTTTATAACCTTAGAAAGGTTAAAAACGTAAAAATATGTATTTAGATTTACAAAATTTGACAATTAAAATATATTACTTAATCATAGCAAATTTCAATGCTTCAGTTTAACGAGTTTTTTTAAAATAAAACTATTTGTCTATACAAATCAAACATAATACGGATAGGATTTTCGGACAGTTGTTCCAGTTGATTTATAAAAACAAATATTTTCAGGCTCTGTCTTTTTAAATAATATATATATATATATATATATGCATACCTCAGACTAATTCTTATATATATATACTTTAGTAACATGAAATAGTATTTATGCATGCCTCAGACTAATTCTTATACACACATACATATATATATATATATATATATATATATATATATATATATATATATATATATATATATATATATATAATGCAGACTTGGGAACACGGTAGCTGTAGTATTTTCTTACTGGATTAGACCATAATTGATATGATAATAACATTTATTCAGATAAGTTAATTAATCATTCTTATTCAGTAAAGTTTTCAGGTGATGACCAGTCTCATTTAGTACAAAATATGGACTTAATTTTAATATTTAAAACACTGTAAGCAATGTAAATAATGTTTTTTATTAGCATATTTTCAATATTTCTTGCAGTTTTAAATATAAAAGCCATTCAAAGTATCGGAAGGGAATAGTTACGTATCAACGAATCGTAGAATAAAACTTTATATGTTTTATATATCTTATAAGGTTTTGGAATGGGGATCGTTGAAAGGTTTAAGCAATACTCAGTAATACAACAACTATATGGTTGAATACGAACTGATTCCAACTAGACTTTAGTACCATTAAATAGTATTTATGCATGCCTCAGACTAATTTGATCGTAAACCTTATAACAAACCCATTTTAATATGGCGTCCGTTATGAATGTGGGGGAGTAATATATCCGTTATAAAAATATAGACCAACAGTGAATAATGTTTTATTTTCAGTAAAGTATTTAACAGTTTCTCTACACATCTCCTGACATAGCAGAGTAAACACATTCATTGCATTAATTTCTGAACCTGATTATAACAAAACTTTTCATGATTGCACTTAATAACTGGACAAATTTAAGCCATATACATTTATTAAAAATTGTGAGAATAGTGCATCGTGTATTAGTTTGTGAAAACCTTTGGTTATTTAGAACCATAGATTACTCAAGTTAAGTATTGAACATGGTACTTTACAGGTTTTGGTACAGAACATTTTTTACCTAGGTTTTGAACGCATACGTAGGTAAAATTGTGTTTAAAAACTCTACATTCCTAGAAAATAGTTATTTACTTACACCTATTTCAATATCTTTAAATGCAGTATAGTGGGCGAGGCTTGAAAAATAATATGTTAAGACGTTAGTCCTTAAATAGTTTTTTATTGCAACAGAGTTATATAAATGAAATTTTAAAGCTTTTATTTAAAAAGTTACAAAGTTGCTTTTTTACTTTTAAAAAAATATTATTGTACAGAATAAAACAAACGTATAAAAGTTTGATAATTCCAGATGAGAGCCACTCATGAAATCTATCAGTCTTCAAACTGTGCCGAATATTATTTATCACTTTGTGTGCACCACAAACTAGGACTAGGTGGTTGGGGCGCTTTATGTCACTTTACGAGAATATATTAAAGAGGCTGACCTAGTTAGCAGTGCAGGGAAAACTAATAAGCCCTTTGAGATAAGGACACTTTATATTCTTTTAACTTTCCTCATTGTTCAAAACAGCAGTTTATTCGCAATCTAACCAAACTATCCCTTATGAGAAAAGTAATATTAGATTTATTGTGTGTGCTAAAGATCACATCCTATCACAACAGGTCTGAGGTAAATTAAATAATAAAAATAAACCATATTGCCACTGTTTAACTGATTGTCATTATATTATAAAGCAAGACATTAACCGATAACTTCGATCAAGTTCAAGAAAGAAATTCAATGTATGATCATAATAATTATTACAAAATCTAAAACTTACAAATAAAAATAATATACTACCTTTGTATAGTTCATTTATGAAATAAAAATTGTAACATATATCATCACAAAACTAATTATATTCTTTAAAGTAAGTTTTAAAATATTACCATCATTATCCTCAATATATGAAAACTAAGTAAAAAAGGGGTTTTCAGACGTTTGATCGCAGAAAGGAAGTTTATATCACGAGTAACAATGTCACATTCACGTATAAACGTTTGGTTCCAGCATTTCGGAAATTAAAATACTACTTAAAAGTAAATGGTCAGCGGTGGTTGTATATCTATAATTGAAGAAATACTTATACTCGCGATGAGGGACATTTCATTCTCATTCTGTACAAGCAATGTTTCACGCAGACCGCGGATGAAGAAGAACCTATTTTTGCAATGTCACCAGAAATTAAAAAAATAAGTGAACAACAATTTTTAACACTATTATGCGTTAGTTATTCTCGTGGTTTATAAAGTTCTAGAACATGTACAGAACAATAGTTACTACAACACAATAACCAGTTGAGCCTTCGGCGGTCACAGCGTGTTCAGCTACAATGATGAGTATTCGCCAGATCACTGTTATTAATGACATTGATCGTTAGCTGTCATTGTATAGGTTGAGTGAGCAAACGATAATGATTCATGTGTTTCTCACAGTTTCATATGCATTTTTGTGCACAACAAACAGAGTTATATTTCAACAACACCGGTAGCCTTACCGTGTATTAGTTTTGGAATCAATGGTATTATTGATATTGTACGCTGCTTGATATATGTGATCTTGTTTTGGGTTTGGTATAACGGTATGTCCATCTAAGTATTTCTGATGTCGTGCAGGGCTGGAGACACGTTTCCGGTCTGGCTGAGTTGGGGGCGGGGGGGGGGGGAATAGAATTGGGGAGTGGTTTGTTTTAGCAACCATTGCTTTCCAAATGGATGCTTAGTTTGTATATGAATAACTAAACAATTATGTATAAAATTACTTTGAATTATAGTTATACAAACAATTAAATTTACAAGTTAAATAAACTAATACTAATGCGTAAAATAACAATATGCATTATTATAATTTCGTAGGTAAACATCTTATAATTAAGTCCGCAACAATATATTTACTATCAACAAACGTATTTTCATTTTTGTTCTTTAAAATAGTGTAATTGATTATTTTACATTATATGTTATTAAACAATTCGTTGAAACTAAAAAATTAATTTTCTCCAAGCCAAAAAATGTTATAACGTGAAAGTTGAATAAAACTTACAATTTAAACCAACATTAATTTATCTTCCTCATGAAACCTTCATTAACATTTTCATCAAGAACGACAAAGGAGTTTAACTCTGAAGACATTCTCCGAGATCACGTTGTAGCGTATCTTAACACAGAGGATGAGACGAGAGGAGATATGAATATTCCGGCCACAGTTTCAAACTTATCTTTCAATTCTGCCTTGTTCTTAGATTATTTATTTATATTCCATCTGCTTACTAACAGCTTTCTTTTTGGAGACACAAAGAATAATTTACGGGGGTTTCCTGAAAGAGAGTCTTAAGATAAAACCTAAACTTGAATGTGATAATGGTGTGACTATGACGCACTTAGTGCTATCGGTGGTATCGCAACTTGCTAGAGCAATATTTTATGCACACTGTTTATTCAAATGATACGTTTGTAAACTTTTATATAGGATGATGTACCCAAGATTTGAGAATATTAGAGCCCCAAACATATAATTTTACGTTTAATGGAATAGAAAGATATTTTGTTATTGTGTATTGATAACAAAAACAAAACACAATTTAAATTCAGGATGTTCAGAACATTTAAGATTTTTAACACTAAGATTTTTCTCCTACCCAAACTCGGCCATCACTTTTCTCTGAAGTCAAGATTGACTGGGAAGTGGTCTGAAAGGTTTCTACAGTGACATTACCGAAATGCTTGGAAGACAACGCGCTGACGTCTGCATCTATAAAGACTGAAGCTCTCCGGCGTTGTTAGCAACTGCAGAGAGGCTCATATAAAATTTGGTGGCCATTTTCTCTACGTGCACCCTTCGATGTTCGCCTTGTTTCTGACATACAAAGAGAGCCTATGTTGTATAATAGAGGAGCTTTCAAAAATATACAATAAAAAATACACAGAAGGACAGGAATTTAGATGAGCGCAATAAAATGTTTTATTCAGATAAGCCTATTTTATTTTATTGGCATGTACTAATATGTAAAAAAATCCTTAAACAAAAGTGTAATTTAACCCACTAGAAATGGGTTCAATCTCAGATACTCTCTCTGGGATGATCGACTAAAATAATTTAATTTGTGGCTTAATGGAGCTGTCTGTTTCTATTGTTATGGTTTCTAAAAAGTGTAGCTAGCTATCAAAGTTCTATACATGTTCTTCAAAGTTTTATAGCTATTACGAGAACAAACATTTGCAGTTATTGTTTTTTCCACAGTGTGTATTTAGTAATGGAGGCGTTTAAATTTAGGAATACACACAAAGTAATTATTTACGAATTTCAATAATAACCTACGAGTAAAAACGTTAATAAACTAAATCTGTGGGCTGGAAAATATAGCTCTCAAAAGCACCTTACATTACTTTGTATATAATACATGATCTATTTCAACAATTATCGTGTATGAAATTAAAAAGGATAGAACAAGCAGACACGATATACGTTTTAAGACTACTATTCAAAAGTTTTAAACAAATATGGTTGTATTTAAGTCATAGTTATTTGCGGTGTCCTGTAAACAATGCAATCATGACAGGATGCTTATGTAGATGTGGCAAGTTGTGTGAGGTCAGTGAAGTGTTCGGTAAACAAATAAACAATGTTGCACAACCAACTTTAGGCGTTGTTTACTTTGTTTGCCAACGTAAACGTACATACCGCCGCCGCGTCTCGCTGCCACGCAATCGGAATATGTAAATACCGTATAATAATTGATTGGCACAGATTATTATACCTTTATTGATATTTAGTACTTAATTTAGAGTCTGCAGTCTAATCTCTTCCTCATAGATTATATTGATGTGTTATACATTGCAGTGTCATCTAACACGTAACTACGAGTACAATGTTGATGAAGTAATCAAATCATACCACAGCGCCCTAACCCTCAGGAAACACGTTGCTGTGTGTTTTATGTCAGCTCTATACACACACTCTCTCAACCGTGATCTTAAAAAACGAACAGTAGTAATTGTAAAGAACTAAATACTTTCTTTAGTGTATCTATGAGTCATAATAGGCCTTCTCACACTCACCACCAATCGCTGGCAACAGTAAATGGAAGAAACTAAACAGCGGCAAATCAGGCATGTTTGTTCATTATTAGTTTGTTCACCCCAGTACTTTGATTTATTTGTTGTGTTTTGTGACTCGACTCAAGTGTGTCACAATAATTTAGTATGATTTTGTTTATTTAACATAGATTGTGTTTGTTAGGTTAGTTATTTACCTCAATGGAAATCAGATTACACATCTCAAAACGTAGTGTTACTGGTTTTTATATTACTGAACGAGCAAGTGGCCGGAGGAGTACTCTGTCCTTACGTTGTAGTACGCTTGTCGGAATGTAGCCTATTAATTTTTGACGTGACAACGTCTTAAATTAGGTTGCGGCTCGGAGTCACTCATGAAAAAGTGTAACGCCCGGTAACGTTACGATGCCCGTCCAGTGGGTCCGCCGCACGGGATCCGTACGGGATAAAGCAGATAACTGTGGGTCCGCCGCACGGGATAAAGCAGATAACTATGTTTATTCGTGAAAATGTGGAGTGCTTAGATTCGTCATTTACAACAACTACAACAATAAAGGTAAATAATTGTACACTGATATTTCATTATCGTAAACTATGATTGATTGATTAATTGTTAGATTGACACAAAAGTTGAGAAACTGAGTTTATAGGTTATGTCATACTATTGACAAATGTTGATAGTGTTAAGTAAATTATTAGTTTAAATCACTCTGCAATCAATCGTAATTCAGTCGATTGAGAAGAAACAGCGCGTATTGCTAGTCAAACATTTAAAATAACAAATTATAACCTCTAACCTGTCATAACAGTGCGACCAAACAAACGAACTAAACCGACCAATCACCACGCGCGGAGTTAGAATTTAACTGTGTTTAGCAAGAATTTCAAATTCCAATTTTAGTAAATGTTTTATTCAACTTTACCATTTACAATAACAAATTTTAATTAATTTCAAATTATGTACAACGTTTTAGTAAACAAAATATATTTCTATAGTTAAAATTTGTGCAATTCTTATTTTCATTCAATTCCTTGTTCCTATTGTGCAATTTAATAATATTCATATCAATAAATATTCTACCGAGAAAAAGACGTTGTCACGTAAAATCTTCGCCCGTAAAACCGACTTTACAGGCAATCATAATTTTTTTTGCTTATAACAATAACAACACATTATTAAGACGAAGACGATTTGAAATTTATGTATCGGGGTTTTTTTATCTACATAAAATTGAGAAAGGGTCATGATTTTAGCTGAGTCAAAGTAGCTTATCCGGTTTTTGGTATTTATTTACTCTAAACACTTAAGCTCTTCTGAATTGAGAGAACAGTTTAAAAATATTCACAATAAATATACGGACCTCAAGAGCGAGAGACTGCGGAGCTATGTATGCTAATACTGTTGGAAAGGTGTTGTGTCAATGTTTGTGTAGCGCCTGTAATCAAGGTGAATACTGTAGCTGTACGGTGTTGCTATTCTATTCTAACGTAGTATCCCTATAAATTGAAGGCGTAAGTGTTGGTTTTGCTACAATTTGCTTACATCCACTATGTTGTATGACAATATCTAAATTTACTATAAAGCATTACGTGAATGTTAAGTATTGAACATGCATAATTTAAAAATGTTTAACCGAGCATTATTAACATTACAAGATATATACGAAAACTCGAACGTATGTAGAACAATTGTGATGTACAATAATCGATGCTAAAACATGTTTCATGAATTACAACTTGAATAGGTACATCTGAAAAACTGAAAATGCCAAATTAAAACTAAATACCTAACAAAATAGATATGATTTTTCGCAATTTTTAGTTATAACTATTTGTTTTCTTTTATTTGGATAACGACATATAACAAAACCAATAGAATTTGATGTTTATAATACAATGCTCCCATCGCGTATTCGTGAAAAAACCACAAATCCACCAGAAGATGACGACTCTCCATGGTCAAGAGGCCAATGTCTTGCCTTACAACCTATTTCTCAAGGTCAAAATAGGCCTAGAAAACTTGACGACCATCCAAGAAACAAACCTCCTCTGAACTCCCTTAACAGGTTAAGGGTGTACCTCCTATCTGTATTCCAGATGATAGAGTCATATTCAAAATGAAATTCCACAAATGACTGATACAGCATTAGACGGGCCTCTTTTCTTTGAAAGTGCCTCCAAATTCACTTAATTAGCTCAAGAATGAGTTTTGCTTTAGATACTGCATTATTACCATGCTGAGACACCCCAAGTCTGAAACAACCATCTTTATCACCACAAGCTGGTAAAATATATACCTTCAGAGTAAAAAACATCACCAAGCCCTCCCCAGGTGGTTCGAGGGACATATTGTCCTTGGTCCAATGTTTCACCATGATTTGACCCCTAAGATCTCCAAGGATCCAGTGAAACGCACACCCCAAACTTTACTCTGAAAAGCTTGCGTTGCAAATATCACTGTATCCAAAGAACAAGACCTGCAGAGAACCCAAAAGCAGCCAGTTTCTTTAATATTAAATGGTGGGAGAGGTTATCAAAAGCTTTCTGGAAGTTGAAATATATGGCATCAGATTAACTTTGGCAAGTTGATTAACTTTGGAGACAGATATGGATATAAACTAACTCATGCATAACTTGCTCACGACTTTAACAACTGGAACAGCAACAGCCTAAAGAGAATCGAAATGAGATATTTTAAAATGCCCACTTAAAAAGAACGAATAGAAGCAAACGACGAAAGATCGATCGAATGATTTAGAATCTAATATATATATATATATTTTAAAAAATTTTTATATATTATTATTACTAATATACTGGAACATAAACTCAGCTGATAATTATTTTTAAATAATACTAGTAGGTCTAATCCACCCCTGTTGAAATAGATATATTTAAAACTTTCAAATAATATTTGTATGTTAAACAAAGTACATTTCGGACTTATATCAAAATTAATATTTAGTTGTAAACGATCAAAGGATGTTCTGAAAAGATTAGATTACGATTTGAAGTGAACTTTTAGGAATCTGCAATGTTACCTTTATACAGCAATCGTCCTCACACATACATATGTTTGTTTATCATTTCGTTACAAAAATATTATGACATAACGAGAAATAAAATGTAAGCTAATTTACAAAAAGTATGTTAAGCAGGTTTAATAGCTATGTGAAAAACAACATTAAAAGCTACAGGTAAATAATGGTTGACATAATAATTAGGCTATCTAGGTAGCCAAATTAGTAATTAGGTAGCCTAGTCTAGTGTTAAATAGATTAAAAACAGTTTAAACAATATTAAAATACATTTATAGCGGTAAAAAGAATAATAATTACTCTGTGGTTATAAAAAACAAACTTAAAAAGTATTTAAAACATGATAAATTATTATTTGTCTTCCTTAGATGAAGAATGGCAGAAACATCGTAAGATGTTGACTTCCTGCTTCCACTTCAACATACTGAAAGAGTTTTCACTTCCGGTTTGGAGGCACAGTCACGTGCTCTTGGAGAAGATCAGGCAGTCAGGAAGGACTTCAGTCGACATTGTACCATTGGCCAAGTTGTTGGCTTTAGATATCATATGTGGTAAACTTTTATATTTTTAATATCGAATTAAAAGTCAATTAAAAGGCAAAACACTTGATGCAGTTAATACAGTGTAAGGTGTAATACGTAATATTATATTACGTTATATTAAATGAGCGAATGAATGAACTGATTTTATTTCCCAAATATATGTACAATATTACAATCCAAACTGTACAATTAACTTCTAAATTTTTATTACATTACCGAACGGAGTTTGAAATGAGAACAAAGAATAAACATCATAAGAAATAATTATCATAGAATAAACATCATAAAAATAACATAATGTATAAAACATTGTCCTCGGGAAATGAGCCTGCATGGGCTATGATGCCTGTGCGCAGACTCGAGTTGCTCACGCCTGAAGAAATAACGGACTGGATATATATAAAAAAATGAATATAAAATATAATACAAAATAATACACTATTATATACCACATACATACACATACATACATACACATACATTCATACACACACATACATATAAACATATACATGCAGACACATACATACGTGAATATAGAATGAATATATTAAAAGGAAAAAACCGTGTAATTTTGATTTGTACCTGTTTTAAAGCATTGAATATTATTAATTTAAAACAAATTTACATATAAGCAACAAGGGTAAATAAGCAGGGTCACCGCAGATTATAATGGGGTAGTGATAATGAAAGGATGATGGGATAGGAGTGGTGGCTGTTTACATGTCAAACTGTCCGCCCGTAGTTCGTAGACAACACTGCCTCGGCCTCCTCAATAGACAATGATAATAACCACTGATTAACTTTCCTTTTAAAAATAATTGTAGAAATTTCATTGAAAAAACTAAAATTTGGAAACTGTTTACTCATATTTATAAAAAGCACGTGAGCTAGATAGTATGAGTTGGTGTTTGAATAAGATTTAGTTAATTGCAGTGGTAGAATTCCTGTTGATCTAGAATAACGTGTGTTATGGGTGTGTTGAGTTCTTTACAAATAAATCATCTAAATTTGTATACATGTGTATTAAAAGAGATTTTATAAAAAGTTGTCTTACTGTAAACATTTTAGTTTCTTGAAATAAAATGGATGTTGAAAAACTATGACATTTTTTAAAAGCTACTTTCAATTAATAACGATGTAATACGTCGTAAGGAGATAATGAATAGTTTTGACCAATGTATTATTTATAAAGATATTGCTAGGTAAGACACATTTTAAAAAAGGTCAGGGAGATAGATTATGAAGCAAATTAAATTTTAAAAAGTAAAAATATGATATTTGTAAAAGTAAGATTGGTATTTTCAATAATTTAATTGATCTGACAAATTGGTTACAACCCATAGCGTTACCATGTTATAGCGTACATACGCTATAAATTGGTTTCATTACGCAATCAGAGAATATAAAACTTTCTTAGAATTAGTCGTTTTAAGATCCTGACTTTACAGGGGATCAACAACATGTTTCCTATATCACACGCCACATCAAATTATTGTTTTTAGCCATTTTCTGTGAGCAATAATAGTGAACCAGCTGCTACTAATGCTAAGAACAGCGCGGGATTAAATCCTATGATCGTTTTTTCTTGTTTTTTTGGTCTTCTGATCACATGTTAGTTTGATTATTAAAATATATGTAGTATGACAGAAACAGTCAAGTATATGACAATTTATGTACAAAAAGTAAGGGCTCTTTGGTGTTATTGTAAGTAATATTTAATTGAAAATACAACAGATAAATAAATAATGAAATGCATAGATGTTAAATATTATAATTAACCACTTTTGTGAAACATTTATAAATAGTGAGATTAACTTTGGAGACAGATATGGATATAAACTAACTCATGCATAATAAATTGTACTGATTCCATGTTACATTAAACATTCATCTGTCCCTCACTCGATTAAAGCGATTGGCATAATGCGCTTCATGTACCACTTTATTTGTTCCATGTATGAGTACTTGGTGATTTATAAGATGTTATATTTTGATGCAGAGACCGCAATGGGGATCAATATAGGGACCCAAGCCAATTCCGGTTCGGAGTACCCGTCCGCTATATCCAGGTTGGTGGTTTTAATTTGAACAGTTATTATTGTCATCTTAATAATACCTTACATTACAAATAATACTAGTTATTCTAGACAGTTGTTCATAATTCACAGATTTCATTATTCTACATTTTGAAAAATAAATTGATTAAATATTATTTTACCTCTCAGTTTTAAACGCTGTGTGTGAGCATACCAAACACATGTCAAGCCAAATTTGAATAGTATGAAACCGAATTATTATTCATTGGGTAGAGACTGCTCTCTTTATAATTTTTATAAATTTAAAAGCTAATTAACATTTAAGAAGAAATTTTGTTCTATATATTTGATAGTTCTTTTCTGTTGTAAAATTAATTTAAACGTTTACGAGAACTGTTTTATTCAAAATCTATTAAACATTTAAATAATGGTAATTTTCCTTATTTTAAATTTAAGTATCAAATTAAATTTTTAAATTAGGATTGCTCTCAATAACAACTTCTGTCATTTGGATGTGTTAATCAGATTTTAGTAAATGTATTTAAACGTTTAACCTGTAAAATATTGGTAGCTGTAATTGTATATTTCTCTACTAGTCTGTAGAGTAAGCTATTTTGCTTCAAGATGTTGTTTTAACGAGTAGACGATCATATAAATTCCATCGAGTTCTAAAGTTGACATACTAGAGAGCAACGGAAGATATTCTTCATAATTTTTCTCAATAACGATCGAGAATAACAATAAGCAAATAATTTAAATTCAGTGGAAACATTGAAATACAGCACCAATTTCTGTCAAAATATATTTGGTATATTCACTCACAAACTCTGTTTAATTGATGCTGTAAAACTAATTAAACGTGAAAGTTTTTCATTTTTATAATTGAGTACAACTCATTTGCCTTAGGGCCAATAACTTTTAATTTGATCTGTACTTGAACTGTTTTTGTCATGATGTTATGATGTTTTAGGATGACGGAAATCCTGAGTCACAGGTTTATCACGCCTTGGATGAAGCCTGAACTGCTCTTTAACATGACCGCCAATGGTAGAGAGTACAACAAGCTGCTCAAGAAAGTCCAGGAGTTTGTTGATCAAGTGAGTTATAACGTAGGACCAAGAGATTGGCACAAATAGTTTCATAGTTATATAAAAGCATATTTTACGGAGTTTTAGAAATTGCAATATTTTTAACATGGGCGGTAATTTGCCTTGTTCACATTAATGTGGCAAATTGTATCTTGCCACGAATCCATGAATGAATGAATTATGTTGCAAACTTTGTAAAACAATTACAACCACAAACTAATCTAACAAACAACTATGTGAACTTTGACTTACAGTTCTTGCCATTTTTTTATATCACACAAATTCGTTTTAAAATACGACACCATTGGAGAACTTAAATCTCAGGGTGAAAATTTAAAGCATACATTATTTGAAGGGAATAGTGTACTTTAATCCTCGGTGTATTTTACACAGAAAAACACTAACAAGAAGAGCACTATTTGTTGTTTGTAGGTGATAGGAATGTTTCTATTGCCCATAATAACAAAAATTAAAATTCAGGAATTCCAATATGAAATACTCGTAGTATTCCCAGATATATTAATAATTAATTAAAAATAAACTAACCTTTTTCTAATACAACTGTCCAACGTTAGTTTTTATATCGGTCCTATATGGATCCCATAAAAGTTATTCAGAGAGCTCTCAGACATTTCACTGGATTACGACTGGATCATGTGCTTTGGCAAGTGCTCTGAACGTTAACGAAGTGTGTAATGATACGAGTATATATATAATAATAGCTATGTCAATTACCATTTATTGACGAGAGATAAATAAAAATAATAAATAAAAAATAAATAAAAAAAGTCCATCTACAAACAATTTTTGGTTTTGCTTTCATTTTAAAATTTTATTCAAATTTATTCATGTATTCAACTGTTATGTGTAAATATTTTATCATGACACACGGGTATTATCCTACTATATCAGGATCACACTCAAACATACAATTCAACATTCATGCATCCTTCATCCATTTGCCAATTTTCCACCTACAGCGCCGAAGTCAATCTCCTGATTGGGTGATCTCCCAGTCAAATGCCTAGTCAAGTGCTTTCACTAAGAAAACCATGAACTTTGGAGTTCCTCTACATCGATCTAAAATAGTTTAAGTGTTACTGAGTTCGTGGGAGCTATTCAAACAAATACAGGGAATATTGCATAGAAATTACAAAGAAAATTTAATGATGCTACTATCATTTATGAATTAACATGTGGACACGTGCTGTTCGTACAGAATAAGTTGCATGATATCAAGAAAAGGGAATTAAGTATCTATAAAAAAACAAGTTATATAAAACTACTTAAAAAATGTATTAATATTAAAATTATGAACGTGTAGATTTTAAATTTTAATAACCTAGTTCACAACTATATCTAATTAATATAGCCAAATGATATTTGATTAGTCAGTATTATTGATAACTTAAAAAAGATTGGGCCTATTACATATTATTGATTTAGATTTATAATAATATCTGTAACTGTATAAACAGTTATGCTGCACACAAAAAATAAAAAAATGTAGTAAATATGTGGTAATGAACGTGGCTACGGCTTCATTGTGTTGATCACCACATATTGTCTGGATTAAATAAAACTTTTTTTGCGCAGACTTAACCTTATGCCTTAAGATTTTTTGACACTTGAACTAAAGGATTTTCATATCCTCGAACGTAGTGTTCTATCTTCCAAAAATTGAAGACGGAAAATATGTCCGAAATGATTTTACATAATCCATTGTCAATAGCAAAACTTAAAAAAAGTACCTTCGTATCCTTCTTGGCCTTTACATCGTTAATTTTAAATCGAATTGGAATATTCTTAGTTTAACGATTCTAAATTACTAATAAATAATTAAGTCATGTTAGTTCAGCCTTTAGATATAATTTTAATATTAGTTGTTGTTGGTGAATGTGTAGTTTACAAACACAATAGTTTTAAATTCAGGATTCACAGAAAATGAAATGGGTAACTAACAACGTTTTCTTAATTTTATTTCAGATAATAACAAAGAAAAAGTGCGATCTGCGCCAAACTGTTATTACCGCAGCTAATCAAACTACACCGAGTAAAATTATCACTGATGCGGAGAACGTGATGATGTTTATCGAGAAAGAAACTTCAGAAACGCCTCCCCGAGACTTGTGCAAGGATTGCAACCAGCCTGTGTGCAAACCAAATGACAGCGTACGGAGTCCAAGTGAGTAACATTGAACAGTGCAATAACTTAGAGTAACAAGAGAGTAATAGAACAACCCCTAGTTATTACCCATGTGGTAATTACCTGCGGAATACATTACACGAGAAATGTGTAATTAGTTAGATGAGCACAACCGTATAGTATTTATAATTAGAGAGTTCAACTCGTCCGCTTTGATGAATAATATTACTGCTACATTTTCATTTGAAGTAATCAGATTTTTATGGTAAAAAACTCGCATTTAAATAAAATATGCATGTTTGTAAACTAAATGTAAGTTGTATAAGATAGTGTCAATGTTTTATTTTGTTCGAATAGAGTTGAGTAAAATTAAAAAAGCCCTGCACTGTCAAGTTTAATGTGTTAGATAGAAAACCATTGATGTCTTAGACAATCCTTCATGCAGGGATATTAATTTTTGAGCAGTTTTAAACTTAAAGACCTTTTTCGTATACCAATTCATTCAATGTTCCAATTGATCCCACTTGCTTATGGTGTCTTGTCATAGGAAAACGTTCATCTTAAAACCCTGTTCAACCCAGTCTGTATTTACATCTACGAGATCAAGTTTATTGCCTTGTTAGAAAAATAAGCATATCTCAGGTCCTATCCAAGACCATAATATATATATATATATATATATATATATATATATATATATATATATACACACAAAACACGTGCGAAACACTAAAATGTATTGTAGACGATAAAATAAGGTGTATGTTATCAAATTGTATGATTAACACAAAAATGCTATTTCAACATTTATTGATAAGTTAATGTTTATCAGATAGTAAGTAACCTTTTAAACCATTATTTTTCTAATGGTATAATATGTCCACTAAAATGGCACACGTCGGCCAGTCACCCATGCTCTACGGCTCTGCATTGTGATTTTACAGATATTTCGAACTGCAAACAAAGTGATTATCAAACTTCACTCAATGTTAAGTTTGGTTTCAAAGTTTCAAGCAAGTTAAAAATAATTGAACTCCTATCACTCCTTTCCTTATAAGTATGGATCTGCCTTGTATTGATATAGAATGTGCAAAACCACATTGTACATGCTTCAAACTAATGAAGCTCTGTCAAATGATGTCGGAATTAAAATAATCAACATCTTTTCCGTGATATTCGCGAGGAGCGCATGCAAAGCTATTTAATGAGAGGTTATAGCGGCTTCTGACGCTTCGTCTCTCTTAACGTGAGACTTGAATAGTGTTGGGAGAGGGGGCAGGGGTGCTGACACAAGAGTTTACATTCGAGTATCTGTTACATCAATAATCAGTTTGTACAGGAATAAAACCATTAAAACAAGGCATACACTATGTTGTGATGTGATTACTTGTATGTAAATAAAGCTGTTTTACTATAGTGACATATATTTAAAATTTTATGAAAAAGGACTCACGGTTAATAAACATATTATTCATGATTTAACTGTACAGTGCGCCTTAAATCCACACAATTTTATTTTAGAAACACATTTTCAAGTATAAAATGCTCTACAGGTTTATCACATGGTTAAGATACACATTGTATCAGCGGCGTCGTTGTGGACGAGAAGATATCACCCAGCCACAGGATAAAACGTTTTAAGTTTAATTTTACAGACAAATTTGATATTGATTCACATGTCGTACATAATTTTAATTTAGAAAGTATATATTTGTATTTATAACTACTATACAAATCTGCAGAAATAAAATTAGTATAAATAAATTTAAATCTTGGTGAATACATCGTGAATGTATGTTAACGATGAGTTACGCGTGTTTTTTTGTGGATTGCCATTCAAACATTATCCGTCAAAGGCTTGGAAATAGTAACATTACATTATTCAGGTTTATTTAATATGTATTTCTCGAAGTTTTGATAAAATCTACTCTGTAAATATGAGATAGCACCTACTGAAAAGTAGTTATTACTATCAGTTACAGCATATTAAAAATATTAATTTGTTGTTACTATTGTTAGTTGTTATTATTATTATTAGTGTGGTTATTTAATTTACAAATAATCCAGGAAGAATTAGTGTTAAGAAGTGTATGTGATGAAGTCTAATTGATTGGGGATATTTTATATTGATTACTGACTAGTTGAGCTTCCGCCAATGTTAAACTTAACCATCCCCATCAAATCACTTTTATATGTGTATGTGTATTACTGAATTTCCTTCTGGTGGCTAAATATGGATGTTCATAGACAACAGAAGTTTACGTGTTTACGGTGTGACTGTAAAAGGAATTTAAAATTCTTTTAAACACTTATGTGTCTATGAATATTATATTCCTTGCAGGATATTAAAATAGTGCATTATGTAAGTATTAAATGTTATGCTACTTATTGTGCAATTAAACTTAAGGTTATAGAAATTGTATCGCTCGAGATTCAGAATAAAAAAAATGAACAAAATGGATTTTCTGTGGACTTTTGTGAAGTACGTAAAGGTTAACCCAGAAATTATTTTCACGCCTGAATTATTTTTAACTGGATGGTAATCAAAGCGATTGAAACCATGATGGGAAACTAAAATAAAATTGTTTTGTCTTATTTAGGTAAACTTAATTCCCAAACCATAATAATTACTTAAAATAAAGTTTCCATCGGTTGATAAAAAGTAGAAGTTCTCTTATACAGGTTCCAATGCATACTTCAAAATATCATCGATGGTACTAAACCGAATCTGAGGGAAATAAGTAACATCATTTTCAGTTGGGTCCTTGAAAGCATGCATTTATTAATGTATTTGGAACAGTGTACAATGATTGATGCTTCTTTCTAAAACACTGCGAAACAATAATAAACCTGGTTGCAAGACAATAATTCTCCCTTAATGTGGTAAGTTTGATGCTTCATGAAAATTAAGGCCCCTAGGTCAATATTTTTTAGAGTGATTTTAATAATGGATTCCATGCCTATTATTTCCATTGCCAACAAAAGTGTAAACCGAAAATTAAAACTATTATGACAATTTTCCAGTAAGGAGGCTCGCTCTGTTGGATTGTCTCCTGAAGATGTCCCAGGATGATCCCACCTTCACTGACAAAGATATCACAGACCAAGTGAACACCTTCATGTTCGCGGTGAGATATAGTTTGTCAATTACAAATTACCAGGTTGAAGTAAGCACGTGATAAGGTTCATCGTGAGTAAGACTGTGTATTATTACTAGCTGAGAGCAACTGCTTCCTAACAAATATATTTGGTTTATTAAGAATCGATAAACAATGACAACCAAGAGTGTCCTATAGGTTCATGTGGAGATCGATTTACAAGTATTTTAGTTTTGATTATATTTACAGGCTGTTGGAGTTCAGTTCCTCTTCCCTCCTAGTGGTTTCACAACGCTCTTTATAATCTCACACTTTTCTCAAAATTTCAATTCCAAGGAGGGCTGAAATATAAAACTACGTCACCAGTGTCAGTATGAATTTTCACACTTAGTTGTATTAGAGTCGTGTTGTTGCTATCTTATTTGGAATCGGTTTCATGTCATTTTCATACCGTAATTAAATATGTAATTGAAACTTAAATAACAAAGAAATTCAACCTCAGGGACCCATAACTTATATTTATTTCAGAAAGAGCCTGCTAACACAAAACTTTGCTAAAGAGGAGATAACTTTTTACATTGTAAATAACAAACATTTAATGAAGGCCTATTTTCAGCCATAAACCAAAAACCGAAAGTACCACTTTAATAAGGAGTCAGTCGTACTTGGTCGGGAAGAAGTTCTCACACAATTCTGCTGTGTGCTCTTGTAGTTGATAATCATTCATCTTTTGTTAAAAATGCCATCGGTGTAATGTAAATCTCAGCCATTAATTTTAAGTTTGTAATTGATGAAAATTGTGCAAAAATTGTTCCTATGAAACATTTTATATTACTAAGTATCTATTTTGATATGTTTCAGGGCCACGATACCATATCATGTGCAGTTTCTTTTATACTCTTTGCTTTGGGTCACCACCCTAATTGGCAAGTAAGTATAAAGTTTGTCATTCCATCAGTTTAATCTTTAACAGAGGAATTCAAAAAAGGTTTAATCAAACTCATACATGGTCATAAAGTATAAAATATAAAACAGTATTTGGGATGGAATGTATATGTGTGTTTTGCTGTTTTCATTACTATTGTAATTTAAAATATATAATGGCTAGTTAAATATTTGTGGGGTACAGACTGGAGAATTAGGTTTACTGGAACCTTATGATGGAACAAACTAATTATAAAACTGAATGGAAGATGTAAAGTAAGAGCAAGGATTAAAATTCCATGAAAATGATTAAATATAGAATCTTATATATAACGAGGAAACTTTTGCAGGATGCGATTGTGGAAGAGTTAGATATCTTGTGCCCCAATCTGCTGGATGCGGAACCTGACTCCCGGATGTTCCTGAAGGGGTTGCCAGTGCTGGACCGCTGTATAAAGGAGGCCATGAGACTCTACCCTCCCTCTCCCATGGTGGGCAGAACCATCAACACTCCCCTAGACACACGTGAGTTTAGTATCTATCTTTTCCAACAAAATACTGTTATCTGATGAATTATCAACAATATTATTCATTTAATAAATTCACAATTTTACAAATTGCTTATACAATAACAAAAAAATCACTTAGTTATAAATTATCAAATAGAACAATACAACTGTTGTTAATAAACATAAATATAATAATAAAGATAAATAAGAACAACATTATGAAAAAATAGTTTTATATAGCACGTTAAATTTGTGTTTATGCCATTAGTCTAGAAAAAGCTAAGAGGCAAAAAGAGAAGTGATCTTTTTACAGATGAAACATATTGACAATTGTGTAAAAGAGAGCTGAACATTTTTTCGGGAAGACAGAGGTAAAATGTTCTATTTAACCTTATTTAGAAGAGATAAAGGACGGAATTTAAGTTACTATAATGATATTAAATAATTATTTACAGGTGAGACCAACAAATTAGAAAAATATATGCATACAATAGGAAATACACCATTCCTAAATAGCCTAAACATTTCTGTTTTTTTTTATCGGTTAAGAGCAGGCTTTACTTGATTTAAAACTCTTTTTAAGCCTTATTTGTTAGAATAATAGAAAGTGTTTAATTTTAAAGTGAAGTTAATATGCAACCTTACAATTTTGTATTGTTTTCCATTTTTTTGTTGCTTGTTGTTGAAAATATAACCTCTAACATTTTAAATAGTTTGTTAATTCACATTGTTTTTATGAGGCAAAACTCAAGATTGTTTCATTATAGCTTTAATAACTATATTTTTACAATTTATATCTATATGAGTAAAAATATATAAAATAATGTCAGATTTTCAGCGTGGTAGACTGTTAACAGTGTTGTCCATTGTAAAAGGTCATATTTAAATGTCGACCAGTAGCTATAAGTAAACCAAACACTATTCTTAATAAGTTCTTGTATCAATTTAATATACCTCACTTATGAGCACAACTGTTTTAAAAAACGACAAAACTATTGTATTGATTTAATAAAAGTAAAGAAGTATTAAAATACTGATTGTTCTTCAGAGGCTGTGTATGCTTGGAAAGATTGAAATTTGATACTTATAAAAATCTTGAAATTAGATTAATTAATTAAATAGGATGTACAAAATCTATTTACATATACCTTGAGAGCAATCTCGTGCCTGTCAACAATAATCCCTTAATTGAATCATTTCAAAATTATGAATTATTTTTGTTAAGTTGCATTGATTATTTTGTTATAAGGTCACTTCGGTTAATTTTGGAATATCTAGTAAAATAATTTATAGGATTTTGGAGTTTATTTCATGAACAATTACCAGAAGGGAAAATAAGTATAGATATCTATAATTTATTTCGGGCCTAGTAAGGATTATACTGCTGTTGTGCCGATTGTGATACAAGAATTTTCCCTTATTAGCTCATTAATCTTAAAATAATTAAAACATCGAAGACTTATTTTAGGTTATAAAATTTGAAATTGATAAACATTTTTATTAAAATTGTAAACTATAAGCTGAGCATTATTGTACTATTTGTTTATTTTTTGCAGAATCTCATAAACGGTTCCTTATCATAAGGGTTGGTAGTAACTGATTTTATTTTAATGTAAAAGTATAAAAATATAAAAATTCAAATCATTAATAATATACTATTAGTAACTTAAAAATGGTTTCATTTCACCATTTGGTTAGTGCTTACAAACATTCATAATAAAATGTAATATGACAATTAATCCTGTACTCGACAACATTTAACCAAAGTTGCTTAGGTAAAAAATCCACAATGTTTTAACGATTTCACATAAAATACGGCGCCTGCTGCTAAGTTAATGTCTTACTGAGATTAATTTACTCGTTTAATGTTTGTAGAAGATCGTAGTTTGTAAAGTTTAGAACCCGAGATTTCCAAGTATGTGTTGGATTTTTAAACGAATTAAAAGTTTAATTCAAACTTATTCTTACAATTTGGTAAGGTTGCTGTCTCTACGAGGTTTTGGTATACAAAGTTTGGAAAGCAAACCATTGCAAACAATTTCTATATAGTTTTCTGACGTCAACTTGACAAATGCGGCAACATGGAGCAGGTTACCGACTATGAAAAGTTTACTACGCCTTCCAAGTTCTCGAAGTAGCTTCTTATACTAATATATAAAAATCAAATGGTGTCTGACTGAATTTGGAGTTTTTATTAAATTACACAAAAACTACTGTAGCGGTTGTAGTGAAATTTTACACCGGCAATCTAGGACCCAGTTTAAAATATAAGTTATTCTTATTTCGGAAACCCTCCTTGGTACGTCCCAATGTTCTCTAAAGATTCGGTAATCCCATCTTAGTCTCTAAAGTTGCATTACAGGAAATCATATTCATTGAAAGAGCCTGTTATATATAATCAACTATTCTGGGTAAAAATTGTTTTACGACATGATAACCATAAGCTTAATTAATTTAAAAACTATTTTAAATTTGTTTATATTTATAGTTTTGAAATCATAAATAGTAACATCACTTTTTATTTCAACCTTTTCTGCAACCGCTGTTGAGCACAGAATAAAACAATATCCAGATTATAAAATTAAGTTTTAGTAAATATACAATTTGAATTGTACATTATACCAAATATTAGTTATGCTGTCCTTGTACATGAACTAGAAGTACCCGTGAATGCCTACAAAATTGCGTGCGAAACGTGGGTAACTGCCAGTAATATTATAAATTGACAGCATTATAATATATAACATGGCTACTTTATGGTAATAGCCTTTTGTTCCTATCTGAGTACACGACGTGAACACGGTGAACTGTATTGTCGACCTAACAAGGCTCATGTAGTGATTCAGTTCTACATGTTCTATCTCCTTGTCTGCAGGCATCGCGTACCCAATACAAACTTACC
This sequence comes from Homalodisca vitripennis, assembly GCF_021130785.1. Lineage (NCBI taxonomy): Eukaryota > Metazoa > Arthropoda > Insecta > Hemiptera > Cicadellidae > Homalodisca > Homalodisca vitripennis. The sequence goes on from NC_060207.1 coordinate 141,363,322, forward strand.
AACTCTCTGTACATACTTGTATATCACACTTATGTATTCCGTTATGCACCAAGTGCCTCAACTGAAATTGCCATGTTCAGTTCCGCGAGAAAAGTTTATAAAAGTGTATTAAACACTGTATTTGATAATCATAAAAAATGAATCTGTTGCCAAAAATGTTTTTTTTTTATTACAGCCGAAGGTACTCTGCCGGCAGGAACGACTGCTATAATTTTCACGTTCTTGTTGCACCGCGACCCCTCAGTCTTCAGCGACCCTAGCACGTTCAATCCTGACCGCTTCCTCCCTGAGCTTCCTACCCTCGACACTTTCTCCTTCATGCCATTCAGCGCCGGACCCAGGAACTGTATTGGTAAGTGAAGTAATTTAGTAGGAGCTACAAGATTTTAAACATTACGCAGTAGGTTTATGCTGGAAACTCTCAACATATCTTTTGGTGCATTCTTGCTTAAACTCTTTACTCAAAATGTTTGTCTGAAATTTTGGTTAGACGAATAGATGAAAGTGAAAGTAAATGAGGTGAGATTAAGCTTTAGAAGATTTAGTTACTTAGAGTAAATCAGATCCAAATAAAACATTACATTATATGAGCATATTAATTTTACTACTTTAATATTTTGTGTTCTAGGAAAATCACTGGCAATAATAGAGCTAAAACTCATAATGGCAATGATTTTGAAGAAGTTTAGGGTAAAGTCCCTGCAGGATTCCGAAGAATTGGACCTTTCCTTTGAGATAGTTCTGACCAACAAGAGCGGAATTCATCTCCAGTTTACTCCGCGAACTTGATTACGACGAAGGGATCGTAAGATGTGAATATCAGCCCACCGGTGAAGGATGTCTATGTTTGGCACATTATTATATAAAACATGCTACAGTTTTAGGCGGGGATAAATCCATCATTGTACAGTATTAACATAACAGGAATTAGAAGTTATACGTTTAGCTCTCTATTATTAAGTGATATTATTAAATATGTTAAATAAGGGTTATGTACTGTAGTAAATTGAGGCTGTGATAATAAATATTTATATTAAATACGTTAATGTAGGATGATTGTAGAATCAATTAAAAGCACGCAATTACAAAGCTTTTGATACTATCACTTTCCTTACGTCAGGTGTTATTATAATGTAACTCGATGTATTGAAAAATATAATAAAGAATAACAGTAAAATGTGTACTTATTTATAACTTTGTTAAAATTGATATTTTGGAATTAATTGGTGATAAATGTTAAATTAACATGTTATTGCTTATAAATATATTATTTCTAAGATTGTATAGATGTGACGTGTTCAAAAAAGATACACTAATAACTATCATAGTGATAATCATAATAAGAGTATAACCAAAGATAATAAACCATGAATACTTGCATCTACGTTTTCATAGACAACTTTAATGAGATTTACTGTAAATGTCAGTTAATAGTATCACGCAATTAATGACGGTGTTGATAACAAATTAATGAGTTCACTTCGTAATGTTAGTTGAAAACTAAAGCCATAACCAGAAACTAACATTGCTAATCAGTTGGAACGTCCGATTTAAAAGTAAGTATGTTCATACGTTATCAGCAACATACAGAGTAATCACGGAAAAGGAGACACATAGTAAGGAAAGGAACGGCAAGAGATAGCAAGAGCACTAAATCCCAACATTCTGTATCAGCAAAATACAGAGGAATGGCGGACAAGGAGATAAATAATCAGGAAAGGAATGGTACGAGATAGCAAGAGGACTTTTAATGCCACCATTCTGTACCAGCAATATACAGAGGAATGGCGGACAAGGAGATAAATAGTCAGGAAAGGAATGGTACGAGATAGCAAGAGCACTTAATGCCACCATTCTGTACCAGCAATATACAGAGGAATGGCGGACAAGGAAATAAATAGTCAGGAAAGGAATGGTACAAGATAGCAAGGGCACTTAATGCCACCATTCTGTATCAGCAACATACAGAGGAATAGCGGACAAGCAGATAAATAGTCAGAAAAGGAATGGTACGAGATAGCAAGAGCACTTAATGCCACCATTCTGTACCAGCAATATACAGAGGAATGGCGGACAAGGAGATAAATAGTAAGGAAAGGAATGGTACGAGATAGCAAGAGCACTTAATGCCACCATTCTGTACCAGCAATATACAGAGGAATGGCGGACAAGGAGATAAATAGTAAGGAAAGGAATGGTACAAGATAGCAAGAGCACTTAATGCCACCATTCTGTACCAGCAACATACAGAGGAATGGTGGACAAGCAGATAAATAGTAAGGAAAGGAATGGTACGAGATAGCAAGAGCACTTAATGCCACCATTCTGTACCAGCAACATACAGAGGAATGGCGGACAAGCAGATAAATAGTCAGGAAAGTAATGGTACGAGATAGCAAGAGCACTTAATGCCACCATTCTGTACCAGCAATATACAGAGGAATGGCGGACAAGCAGATAAATAGTCAGGAAAGTAATGGTACGAGATAGCAAGAGCACTTAATGCCACCATTCTGTACCAGCAATATACAGAGGAATGGCGGACAAGCAGATAAATAGTCAGGAAAGTAATGGTACGAGATAGCAAGAGTACTAAATCCCACCATTCTGTACCTTTCGAACATTTCAGCTCCCCATATGTGGATTAGTTGGATCGCTTACAAAAGTATCCAACTAACTATAATTTGAAATTATATGTATGTCTGTATACACAAATTAATGTTTTAAAATTTTAATAAAAGGATACTAATTAATTATCTGTTTAGGTACAGTCATAAAAGAAATAAATACGATAACCCACTGGGATCAGCATTATTTATATATAGTATTTTGCTTTAAAATGTGTCAGGATTACACATTATGTAGGTCTACAAAAGATCTTAATAGACTGTATTGCTTACCATTCCTCTAAAAATCGGCTCAGGCGAGATACGAATAGTAAAATTATAAATATACAAGGTATATACAGTGGCTGAAAATTGCATGAAAAGTGGCCGCTTGATCACACAGGAAACAAATGTGATTTACATCTAAACATATTGTAAAAGATACCACCCTGAAGCTATAATAAGACGTATATTTTGTAATATTATACATTTAGTTAGGTTCTTATTAGCTAAATAGTCACGAAACATTATAATTCTTTAACTTTAACCCTTTTAAAGCTACGAAGTTTTAAGTAAAACACAAACAGACAGGCAGACAAAAATAAGCAGCGGAGGACCCGGTCATAGTGTAAAATGTTTGACTGAACACAAGGAACGATATTACAAAGCCTGCCCAGTGAGTTCAGGGACACTGCATATTTCCGTTAATAGAATGAAAGTTTCAGAATACTTATTTATTGTGATATTCCTAAAATTCAGCTCTTTGCTTAGAAAATTTGGTTTTAAAATTTAATAGCTTCTGTTTTAAAATTGTGTAATAAAAAAACAATGAAATTATGTAAAACCCCCAATGGAATACGCTGAGCCTGCAAGTGTTTTTGGGCAGCAATCTACATAAAATATGCTGCCACCCACAGAAGTGCCTTTGCAATTAGCCTAAGTGTGTCTCAGTGAAGGAGGACGGAGGTAATGTAAGCCGTATGTAATGACCCAACTCCTCTACCAGTGCAACCAGAGCTAATGCTGTTTGGCCACTGCTGTATAACGTCTTTAATTATTCCACTCAGAACATTGTCTGCCTTCACATTGCAGAATTATCAGATGCTGAAACAGCTTACTTGTTATAAACGTTACTCTTAAAGAAAGAAACATTAAGTTCACTTGAAATATAATGACTGAGATTAAACGAAGCTACTAATATAAATAATTGAAAATATCATGGCTGTCTATTAGTTACTCGGCACAATATATGCGAGTACAATACATTCATGTGACTGAGAACACAATAAGGTAATAACGGTCTAAGGGGAAATTTTACCTACTTGCTATGTACTATCATTATTAAGTTCATGCAAATTTTCTAAATAATCGTTTATACGGCTTTTTGTGATGAAAGCCTTGTTGTTTATCGAGCTGGAGCCTAGGAAAGCATAGATGTTAGTGTTCGTTTCCCCCCTTAAGCCACTTTTTAAATCCCATATCACAATGTCAAGGAAGCTCACCAGTTTTGAAGTGCTTTATGTGAAAACATTCACAGATTTGTTCATTAATGCACGTTTTAGAACAGTGATCAATAATATTTTTAATTCATCAGGTGTTTTAAATTCGTTACTGGCGCAATATGAAGTAAAAGTTAGATATTTACTTTGTCTTTGCTATTTGCATTATCCTACTGATAACGCACTGTATACTTAATATTTAATAAAATCTAAGTGTAAAGAGATGTGAGATGTTTAAGCCATTTTGTCTAACTTCAGTTGAAAGTTAAACTGTTAAGTGCCATCTAAATTTGGATTATGAAGCATAAATATCCAAATTATATGTAATTTTAAGTAATGTTTCCAATTTTTCTCTTCATATAAACATTCCTCGTATTTGAAAAAAATTTACAAAAAGTATTTGCCGAATCGGTCCAGCCGTTCTTTAGATTAGTGCTCAGCAACACATTTTGCGATTCATTTTTATTTTTAATATTTAAGTGCTCATGTAGAACTCTAGGGCAAACTTGCGGACGTTCCTATAAATAGCGTTAGTCTACTCAAGGGGGCACACCTCAAGAAATATTCCATATCTCATTACATATTAGGCAAGAAATTAGATGAATGAGTTAAAGGGGAATTATGTTATTAAGGGGAATTTACATATCAATGAGGCTCACGTCAGGTTTAGAGCACAACCACATAACATTGTTACTCAGTCTTGGTGACGTAGTTGCCTAACCAACTTGAAGTTACTTAATGTATATAAACTTCATCTTCCTTTGTATTCAAATTGAGGCGTTGAATGTTTTACAGCCACTTGGTTCGTTTTATAAAAAGATAGGCTTTAGAATGAATTCAGTTGGTGGAGTGTAAAATATTCATATACTATTTACACTCTTATAAATATTATAAATGTGAAAGTTTGGATGTTTGATACTTAATCACACAAATCCTAGTGAATGTACTATGAAGAAATTTGGCAGTAGTGTCAGTGAGGTATTCGTATAAAAAGTGTATTTTTATTCTGAAATACTACACACATACTCTTAAACACAATTTAAAGAAAATGTAGTTAGGTTACTGTAAATATAGGCAATATCTTTACAGCTGATCGAATTACAGATCGCCTGTAATACGTAGTGTAGGCTACTGTAGTCTTTATTTCCATGAATAAATATAAAATGTGGTGTAACGCGATGGCAGCAGTGACGATTTTAAACCAATTAGTTTATTTTATATTTTACTCAATGAACAAAAATTGAGAATGTGTAAATGTAATGAACTACAAACGGGTTTCCTCTGACATTTTAGGACGGCATATTTACAGTAGCTGAGGGAACAAAACCGGAGGGACCGGGCACTAACATGATTCAACGAGTCATTCCCTCCCGGGCCACAATTTGAGGAAACATGCGAGTGCAGTTTGCTGTGGGCTCGTGACCATAGCAAGTGGAATCACAATGGAATATACCAGACACTGATTGTAATTATTTATTTTTTATTACAGAAAGTCTTCAACAGGATATCGCAGTTTTCACTGATACTGATTAGGTATATATATATATACTATATGTATATATTCCAGTAATTCTTAGACCGAACCAAGGAAGTTGGATAACTGCTTTCCTTCAAAATTAAACGTTTTGTAAGTGTATTCCAGGAAGTATAAGTTATTTTAATAGCTATAAATATTGTGTAAGTCAACTCATAATCCTGGCTGCTTTCATGCAACACAATTAGAGCTACGCCTAACAAAGTCAATGACCCAAAAATGTCACTGTTTTCTGAATCTCGTTGATCGATAGGTTTAGGCTGGTCTTAAACTAAGAGATTATTCTGTCTATCTATGAGAGCCGATACACCCACGATAAGGAGGTAATATTGCACGTACCTGGACTGGTTTTTAATATTTTCATATAAACCTAAATTTTGTCATTCAGGCCTGAGACGAGTTTTCTAACTAAACTAAGTCTAAACTAGAACCGGATATCTGCATAAGGCAGCATCTAGAAATGTTGAGTCGATTTAAAGTTGAAACGTATTAAATTATACTTAAGTTTCTGCTCTAAATATTGATCACAAGGTAATCACTTTTGCTGTTATATGCTCGAAGAGAGTACTTCGTTTACGTGTATTTTGTGCGATTAACCTAAGAGGGTGAACGTACTGTGTATGAACATAGAGGTTTTTCACGTTCACATTCCTACTCCATCTATTTACAGTGTCCAGTTTGCCATCAAATTTAAGAACTATCTCAGTTTGTTGGCACACATAGGACTCCTGGCTCTTCAATTCAATATTATATTGCAGCGTTTATCAAGGAAGACTATGTCGAATTCTAGTTCGGACACTACTAGCATAAATAAAGAGCCATCGTTAGTGTTGAAAGCAAATGTAGGCCTGCCATTAAAAGAAAGGACAAAAGGGAGCTTTAAAATGCATGAATTGACAGCGAGTGTTGCAGGACAAAGGCTTTTCTCAGGAGTTAACACACCGTGTTAACTACTGCGTAATGATACTCACTTATTTTGGAGTATATTTAAATCACTTCTATTATAAAATATAACAAAACAGAGGAAATAGTATAAATATATACTTTAAAATTGTTCAGTCATAGTTATGGAAGAAAGTATTATAAGAACATTCTGGAATAACTAAAGACCAGGAAAGAACTTTATTTAGATAAAAAACTTGAAAATCCTAATATTAAACATACTTTTGAACATTAAATCATGAATATTCCAACTTTTACAACTTGCGAATATATATATAGATTAATTTATTCATATGGTAAAACCGCACATTGAGTAAAAGTTAATACTTTCCTAATTTATATAACTACTTAAAGACATGGTTATAGCAACTATAGTAATATTTTTTTTAATTGCAAACAAAAAGGATTGTTGTTATTATTGATATGGTACAATTGTGAAGTTTCGGAAATTTCTAAGAGCTCAGTGCCTTCTTATTATATTTTACTAAGCCATAGATATATAACATACGTTATATTTACAAACTTTAGAATTTTCTGAATATGCGATTGTATAATGTTTAATAGGTATACCTTTCTTTCACTACAGTAGTACATAAAAATTTACAGAGAACTGCTACGTGAGCTTTCATTTTTCTGAATATAAAATTACAATTAAAAACGTACAATACATACGACCAGTTCTTATGATCCCACTCAGTGTAAAATTGTTAACAACATTCATTGCTTACTGAAATCAATTACATCTTCTGTATATGAATTTAATAATCAAGAATGTAACTCTTATTAAACAAATTTAAATACATAAAAGATATTTAGAGTTCACTTTTTACGTGAAAAGTGTATAAGTCGAATATAGAAGAAAATGTGGTAGGTAAACTGAACTATCACGTAGCCTACACAAACATATGCCCTGCGGTAGTCCCTGTCACGTTCTAGCTATAACCTACAGTCACCTGTGTTCTAGAACTGCTTTAGTTAACAGTTACTCCAACACATTTATTGGACAAGATATTATTTTTTATGGGATACTCTTATAAACACCTTCACATTTGTAACTTTATAAATTTTCTATGACCTAAAAATATTTTTCAATTTAAAAAGAAGTAATTTTTTTTAATATTTATTGAAGTATATATATATATATATATATATATATATATATATATATATATATATATATATATATATATATATATATATATGGTTTACTAAGATAAGAAGAAAAAAATAATTACGTAAATATAGTAAGCACATCCATACAAAACCTGATAACCCGTATTTTAAGTCATGGTAAGTTTATATTCTCTGGAGGATGACCAATTACGGACTAATGGGAAATGTTCAATGAAGATCTAAATAAAGTTGTACACTTCTACCATGACTGTAGGTAATTTTAATGTAATTTATTATATTTTATTTATTCCTGTTATTGCACTTTTATATAGTTTATTGTTGTTGGTATTTATTATTATATATATATTGTATTGTTGTTAGTATCTGGTTTTTGTTAATTAATTGCTGTATTTGCAGAACACATCTTGCAGTTTCATTGTTTATGTTTCAATAGTTTATATTTTTGTTTACATCTTGTTGTTTATAAGCTTCATAATGTTATTGTATCGCATTCTCTCGATTTATACACTTATTCTTTTTTGTATTTTTATTGCCTTATCGCTTGTATCAGCTATTGTGTAATTTATTGCAAAATGGTTTGTCCGTTAATAAATAAATAAATAAATAAATAAATAAAAGGGAAATGAATTCTAAAGCTTACAATCAAGAATAAAATGCAACCTTATAAAGTACATGGATTTACTGAATAGACCTTATGATCGTGTACGCGCGTTTTGCAATACCGACACGAACAAACAACCGAGTTCAAACAAATATGCGTTACGATCAATCAATCAATCAATTCTTTATTGTCATTAAACAACATACAACATTGTAGTAGACATTGTCAAATAGGTACATAAAATATACTCTATGCTAAACATATAAATATAAAGGTCTACATAAAACATATAACATATTAGACTAGAATGGTAGGCTATGTATTGTTAAAACTTAAGGTCACTCATGTCAGCAGTTTCCCAGTCCTAAACACAATAAAAGGCTTTAATTTTTAACCAATTTTGTAAAACCTTTTTTTAAATTATGTACAGTAACATTCCTATCAGCTAATGGTAACTTATTAAACAGTTTGACCCCAATGTAACCATAACTGTGTTTGTTTTACTTAGTCTAACATATTTACAATCAATTAGGCCCTTATTTCTAGTGTTATGCTCATGGGAACTACCTCTTAGGTTATATTCATCCAAATGTTCTTTAACATAGATCAGACATTGGAGAATATACATTGAGGGAACAGTAAGTATGCCTAGCTCTGTAAAATGTGATCTACAGCTATCCAGAAAGCCAATACCTGAAACACATCTTATTGCTCGCTTTTGCCATTTAAAAACCTCCTTTGCACCAGGGGCGTTTCCCCACAGGATTAGGCCATACAATATGTGCGAGTGGAAAAAGGCATAATATGCATTTATGACTAAACTATCATTTGTGTACTGTTTTAGCTTACTTAGTAGGAAAACTACTCTAGATAAGCGAGTACACAAGGTACTTGTGTGATGATGCCAGCCCAATTTACAGTCTAATGTAATTCCTAACAATTTCACAGTCTTATCATCTAAGTTACATAAACTAAATACAATTGCCTCTGTTTTACTACTATTTACAGACAATTGATTGGCACAGAACCATAGGTTAGATCTCTCAACCATATAGTTTTTAACAATACAGTTAGTTTCAGAATTAGCGCTTGAAGTTAACAGTGTCGTGTCATCTGCATATAAAATACATTTATCAGGGATAAAAGCAGGTAGATCATTGACAAATATCACAAGCAGAAAAGGTCCTAGGACAGAGCCCTGAGGTACCCCACTTAAAACTCTTAAAACATCAGATTTTTCTTCAGAAAGTTTTACAAATTGATATCTATCAGTCAGATATGTCTCCATTAACAATAATTCTTTTCCCTCAATGTTATAAGAATGTAGTTTTTTTAATAAGAACATTATGAGGAACTGCATCAAAAGCTTTACTTAGGTCTAATACAGCAGATGTTTCTTTTTTGGCCTCAAAACCACTCATTACATGTGATACAACATCTTCCACAGCCTTAATAGTAGAAAGGTTTTTCCTAAAGCCATATTGAGAAGGGGATAACATTTTGTTGGCTTCAAAATAACACTCTAGTTGACTTTTTATTGCACTTTCAATCACCTTAGATATTACAGGAATGAGCGTAATAGGTTGATAGCTATTAGCATCCTGCCTATCACCTTACTTATAAACTGGTACTGTAACTGTTATTTTTAAACACTTAGGGTAGGTACCTTCATGTAGAACCCAATTAATCAGGAAAGTTAGAGGATCTACTATGCTAGAAACAATCTTTTTTAGAACAAAATTAGACATACCATAGACATCCTCAGCTCTAGAATTACTTAAACTATTTACAATTTTATTTACATGATCTACAGTAACTTCTTTCCATTTAAAAACATTTGGAGGAGGTGCATTCCATGTTGACAGTAATATATCAATAGGATCAGAGACATTATCATGACTTGTAGTACTGTTAACATTAGGCCTACTTCCTACATTTATAAAATGAGTATTCAAAGCATTGACAGAAATAGGTATAGGCCTATCATACTTATTTGTTGAATTAGACAGCCTTCCACACTCAGAGTTAATGATATGCCAAGCTGCTTTACATTTATTTGTCGCATTCATAATATAGTTTGCCTGTTTTTTTACTATCTTAACTTGAGACCTGTAAATTTGCTTTAACCTCAAGTAACTGATTTTGTAGTAAGTTAGGATTAACAAGGGACTTATTGTAACAGATTAACATTATTGATCTAGTATTTTTCAACTCAACAGTATACCATTTCTTATGTATGCTATGAGACATTACTCCAGTTACCGGTACATCATTAGGCTGCGTAGGCTTAGTTTTAATTGGACAGCAAATATCAAAACAGTATTTTAAAGTTTCCATGAAACAATCAAATGCATCTTCAGCCAAATTATAAGGCAATAGCAAATATAACCAATTAATATTATTGAGCATGACCTTAAAACTATTTACAGTGGAATCATTCAGTAGCCTAAAAGATTTATTCTTAATATTCATTCCCTTTGCACTGTCAGTACCGGTACCACCATGATGCCTAGTATTTATTTATTTATTTATTTATTTACATACGGTATACACCATTTCACATTTGTTATAGGTATTGAGAAAATACAAGAGGCTTGATATAAACAACTTACATAAATAGTTTACATGCATACATGCTAAAGCAAACAGAAGCAAAAAAATAAGCAAAACAAGTGCCAAATAACATCAACATCGTGAATAAAAAGAAAAATTACAACAGCAATATAGTTCATAAACAAGTGCAACATGAAGGTGGAACCGTAAAAAAGACTTAATTAAAGTACCGGTAGCGTAAAAAATATAGAGTTACTTATATACTACTGAGACATACATATGCATATGAACAAATACAATACGAAAGAAAAAAATAAAGATTAGCGTAGCCTATGTTCATTGATATATATAAAAAAAAATCACAAGAAACCATTTCCATTTAGCAAAATATAAAACATGCTACAATACATGCAAATTTTGATGCTATTATAATAATATATGAACAAAAGTGTTATTTTAGGCTTAATACTTAATATTAATCCCAAATGATCTGATATATGAGGCTGTGTTACCTTACAGTCTACATCTTCATAGCGAAAATTAGTAATTATATTGTCCAAACAAGAGTTATGTCTGGTAGGCTCAAAATTTAAACAAAAAAAGTCATAAGACCTTAGCCTATCTAAGAAACATCTAATCTTAAGATCACTGTTCCTAGGGTCAATATTAATGTCTCCAGCAATTACAACTTTGCTGTTTTTGTACTTATAAGACTTATTAAAAAATAAAACTCATTTTTCAAGTTTGTCAGTAAAAATATTTATGACAGAGTTTTGGGCACGGTACACTGCAACCACAATCAGATTAAGGTCTGGGAATGCCACCGCCGCAGCTTCGAATTGTTGCTCCTCACATAACTCCTTGACATTAATGCAAAGAAAATCAAAAGTAAAGTTAGTTGCCACATAAATGGATACTCCACCATGTTTTATGAAAGATCTGGTAAAACTTGTAATTAACTTGTATCCTGAAGGAACATAAAAATGTAACTCTTCCTGTGAGCACCAATGTTCGTTTAGGCAAAGAATGTCACATTGAATATTCTGCAGAAAGAGCTCCAATTCAAGCAATTTATTTTTAACAGACTGAATGTTCAAATGATATAAAGAAACATCACTTAAGTTATGCGTAGGCCTACTTTTAGTTGCGTCAAGTTCGTTATTTGTATTGTAAGTTGATCCTGCATTAGTTTTAGGCACTAAGTGAAAACCCGTCTCTAGTCTTTCTGGGGGGGATCTTCGTTTTTATCCAAAAAATAACTAATAGGATTGTCAGATAAAGTAGTTACTGAAGTTAAACCTTTAGTGTTTGAAGATGAATGCTGCTTGTTTAAATAATTAGGCCTAAGCCTAAATCTTGAAACTAAGACTTCATTAGGCCAAAAACTAGGCGAGAAGACATCATTTAGTATAGTTAAGGGTAGGCCTACCTTGAATGACGAATACTGGTCAGGGTATTTCGGGGTTAGTTTTTCAACTACATAATCCGCTTTCTTTTTGTCATTTAAAAAGTTCTTCAAATCATCACACTTAGTTTCTGGACTCAGTCTTGAAACAAATAAAAAAGTTTTATTACCAGTAGTTTTTAGGCTATGCTCACTTTCTAAAGTTCCAGTGATAAAATTTGTTCTCCTCCGATCAACGGTTGGCTTGTTAACGGTAAGCCTAGGCCTACTGTTGTTTGATGCACTTCTCTTTCCCTGGCGTTGTTGCCATGTTCCTTTGTCAGCCTTATGAGGTTGATTGTCAGTTCTTTTAACCACAGAGGCGAAACTCTGCTGGGAGTCATTATTTACACTTGGGCCAGAGCTATAACCCGGGTCAACAGCTAGGTTACTAGGGTAGTCTTCGGGATTGGTTTTCTGTACAGTTACCTTTGTATTTGTTGTTTCATAAGCCTTTAATGAGCTTAAGTCAGTTCTTGAAGTATTATCAGCACTGGTATACTCACGTGAAACATACTTAGGTTGATCTAACACCTCTTCTAAAAGCGAAGTTTGGTTAGCTTTTATACCCTTTATCCTGTTGTTTTATTGTTCCACATTTTTGATAATATTACTCATAGCTAATTGATTATCAGAAACTTTCGTCAATTCATCCAGAATCACTTTAATCTGAACACTACAGTTACATTTAGAGTAGCAACTTTCGTCGTTTGCTGCAGCTTTCGTGTCTTGAAGCCATAGCTCGCACTCCACACAGAACCAGCGAATTTTGTCTTTAATCGCTTCAAAGCTGTCGATTTTTTTTGATCAAAGTTAATACAGTTAGCATGAAACCATTTATTATACTTTCCAGAACATTTAATCCAGTACAAGTTATTTTTACCGACTTTTTTACATAACTGACACTTGCCGTCGTCTTTTTCGCGCGCCATCTTGGAAGCCATCTTCGAGAAGGATTTCATTAATTTATTTATTTCAACGGTAAACCATTTTGTACAACATAACTTATAACAAAGGTGGCAGCTATCCATAACCAAGCATTTTACTTAATATTAATCAAAACAACAAAATCAAAACACAATCAAAAAAAATTAACAATAATAACATAAAGGATTATGGCGAGTTAAAATAAGGTTTATAATGAGTGTAATGATATCCATGGAATCTGAACAACAATAATTGCAAGTTAACAACAATAATAACACGTAAAGAGTCTGGACGAGATAATAATACAAATAGCAGCTAAATAACAAAAATTATATAACAATAATACACGTATAGAATCTGAACACAATAATAATAACAACGGAAACAGTTAACAACAAAAGTTATATAATAATAATGGCGAGTTACATTATGGTCTATAGTGAGATGATATTTATATAATCTGCACAACAGTAATAACACGTATAAATCTGAACACAATAATAATATCAACAGAAACAGCTAAACAACAAAAAATATATAATAAAAATAATAATGGTGGGTTACTTTAGGGTCAATAGTGTTATGATATATATATATATATATATATATATATATATATATATATATATATATATATATATAGGAATCTGGACAGCAATAATAACACGTATATAATATGAACACAATAATAATAACAGCTAAACAACAACAATTTAAGAACTAACACAGTTGCCCGTCATAGTAGCTTCCCCAAGCGCGATCGAAATGTCTGATAAGAGGATCCAAAAAATTCCACACCACCTGAAATCTCATTACCTTCTCTCATAAGTCTGGGAATACAGCTGTGGTAGCTGTAAAGAGAAGGAAGTGCCCTCTTGAAAAAGATGTCCCCGGAACGAGTGGAAGTCGGAATTCGAAACTCGAGAAGAGAGAGAAGACGAGGGCAGTATAGAGCACCGTTAACCATCTTATGAAGAATCAAGATGTCCGCCATCCTTCTTCTAGTCGCCAAATGTGGAAGGCCAAGGGAGATCCTCAAACAGTCAACAGGCGTCTCCAGGAACTGATAGCCAAGACGTAGTCCGATGAGCCTCAAGAATCTGATCTGCACCCGCTCAAGAGTATCAATGTGCCCTGTCAGGTAGGGACATCAAACAACAGATGAAAATTCTAGGATCGGACGCACTAAGGTTTTGAACAGTGCTGTCAATGTAGTTGGGGATTGAAAGTCTTTCGATGTTCTGCATAGGAATCCCATTAGTGAATTGGCCTTGCTGCATATGCGTGAGATATGATTCCACGGACTGAGATCATGAGACATAACGACCCCAAGGTCCTTAAAACTGCAGACTTTATTTAGTGAGGAGCCGAAGAGAGTGTAGTTGAATACAGTGGGTGAGTCCAGCCGGGAGTACGTGAGTACAGCACTTTTATCAGCATTCAGGTCCATCCCATTCCGCTGACACCAGGCTCCGATATGATCTAAAGTATCCTGTAGTCGCTGACAGTCCTCAGGAGAGTTCACTTCGACAAATATCTTGATGTCATCAGCGAACATGAGACAACCCTTTTCTTTCTTTTTTTTTAAAAAAGGAGAGACCGATCCCCTTTTAAGCCTTATTCTGTCCGTCCTCATGGGCCACTGGCCTGTGCGAGGGTCTTATCAACCAGAACAAGGGGGAGAGTCGATTCAGTACAAGGTCAATGGTACTGATAAAAAGTGCAACGGTCACAGACAGGATTCGAACCTGCGCTAACTCTAACTCAGACTCAAAGTCCAACGTCTTAGGCCACTCGGCCATCGGCACTCCCGTAGAGATAACTTCGCAAATATCATTAATGAAAAGACTGAAAAGGAGAGGAGCCAAATGCGAGCCTTGCGGAACACCAGACGGGGCTGGAAACATTTCAGAGTAAGAGCCGGCAAACTTCACAATCATTCCCCGATTAGTCAAGTAACTTGACAGCCACTCCAGTAGAGATCCCGTTATACCATAGCCTCTCAGTTTAGAAATGAGAAGATTGATTTAGAAACTGATGTTCTACATTCATCTCCCCCTTCTAGAAACCATTAAAATACGTTTTTCAAGAAAAAGGGTTTTTCAAGACCTATTTACCGCAATCAAAGAGAGTCTTTTCATATTAAGTTTACTTTTTGACCTAATGTTTTAAAACACTTATGAATTTAATCATATTCATTTAGATATCATCTTTTGTACCTTTCACCAGATTTTTATAAGTGGTTCAAAGTTAATTCTTCATATATAAATATGTATATAATATATATATATATATATATATATATATATATATATATATATATATATATATTATATATATATATCAAAATCTAATTTATTACAAAATTTGAAAACAAGCATATTACACATAATATGAATGAAAATTAGTCCCACATCGGCCATAGAGGCTTGTGCGTGGTGACGAGTCAGTTTCTAGTTGCTGTGCACAGCGGTATCATAATAGTTATCATTAATAATAATAAACTATTTTATCTCTACAATTATTAAATATCAAATCTAAAATAATCTGTGTAATTTGTAGGCCACAGACAACATTAATTATGCCACAATACCCAATAGTCTAATTATTTTATATAAAAGATCATATAAAAATAAGGTATGTTATTTGCTATAGTTTCAATCATTAAATTGAACAAAATTAATTAAAATTAATGTTCAATTATTGTTGAATATAATATGTATATATGTGGTTGTTCTCGTATAAACAAGATCTTAACCATGATCTACAAACTCACCTATGTTAAAAGTCAAGAATTTTTAAACTCCTTAATCGCACACCATGAAAAATTAAAGAAGTGTCGTATTATAAATGGGTTTTTTTCTATAATGATGTGCGGAATTTATTGTAGTAAGTTAAACTATTAAAACGTTGTATACAACTTTCATAGAATTCATGTATGTATAATTTAGTATTAATCAGCTGATATTGATAATTGCTAATAATGGCTCTCTGTAATCTGTGTAATATACTGAGTGACTTCATGTCAAATTGGATTGTAATTAGTAATAGGATATTGCATCAAAGCATTGGTGCTGTGAGGAGGGGGTAACGACGGAGCGAGGAGTTGGTTTGCATGCAAACCAATGCTAATAGTTTTAGGGCTACGAGTGACGTAGTTCACATTTAAAAAATAATTGTACTTTTCGTAACAAATTTACACACATACCTTTTTAATTTTTTGTATCACATTCGTAGACTTCCCTAAAGTATATGTACCTTTAAATCGCGGCCTGTTGATATAGTTTCTGATCAACTAATACAAGCATACATATTAAACAAATATAATGTAATATACTTGGAATAATTATGTGATTAAATTGTTATTAAATAAATTAAAATGAAAAAAAAAAAATTGGCACTATAAAGTCAGATCTAAAAGTTAGTAAATTAATGCACTGTAAAACAAGTCGTTAATGTGCTTAGTTGCGATCTAGTAACAATCAAATACCTGCTTCCTTCAATGTTTTCATAATTCGGACCAAACTAAAACATTACAAACAATAAAAACCTGTATTTCGTGAAAAAATTAATGTTGCTAATTTAGGTTAAATATCTCAATACAAGGACAGTAGAAAGACAACCATATAACATTTAAAAATGTTAAACCGACCTCAGATTATGGAAAAATATTCATCTGCCCTTCATCTACAGAGCTGAAATAGTTGTGTGCTAGAGGTTTATAATAAATTTATAGAGGGATATAAACCTAATAATTATTTAAAATTGCAATAAATCTGCACTGAATATCATAAGAATGTTTGTATTCAAAGACTTTTTGACATTTTTACATTAAAAAATAAATGCATGAGCTATGATAGGAAAGAAACAATAAAAAGGACCTTTTTATTTTAATTAACGTATTTCACAAATAAGATGGCGTACTAAGTATTTTACGGGGGGTTGTAGTACTACCAGACTCTGAGTACGCAGCAAATTATTGGTGATCATAGTAGTATTTGCTTCGCCTAGCAATGTTTATTTAGTTGCATCGAAGAACTCTAGTCCAGAAGCATAATTCTCAGAATATTCGAGATATGTGTCCCAAAATACTAGAAACTGTGAGATTTGTGTCTGAAAAACCCCAAAGCAAGGATAAATTTTAGAATTAATTGTAACATTTTATAGCGATGGATAAATTCTAATTTGCGGACTGTTTGCCAAGGATAACACGTTTTAAAATCAGGATTTAATTTAAATAATTATTGGCTCTTTATTAGATGCAATCAGAAACACCGTGAGTAAGACATGGCCTAAGGAACTCGTCGAGGTGGCGAGGAAATAACAGAAAATACCTCCTCCCCTCATTGTCTGGTGGTTTCCAAGATCAACCCTTGGAACAAACGTTCCCCACAATGTCGCGCACAAATTCAATCTTCATCAAAATCATTTTAGTGGAGTGCCACAATGATCACTCTGATACGTTTATTGCAAATAGTGCAAGGAAGCTAATTTCCGTAGTTTGTACACTAACTTCTTGTATCAACTAGTTGGCGATTTATTAAATTGCAATCATTGAAATAAAGACATAACAGGCTGTCTTACTGTTCAGATTATTAACTACATCTAATGGTAAGTTACTATTTTGCAAATGCTTTGGGTAAGATAGTACGATAATCGAAGTATGGACGCGTCCTACCGAAAAGTTATATACAACAAAACGGAGCTTCTTGGGTTTAGCAGACATACCTTTAAAACAGATGGTGGAATATTGTTAGTGGACCTAATGGTCCACTAAAAAAACTTTGTCCCAGAAAATTTCGGATGATTCTGGAATGTGGTATATCCTCCCTCAGTAATCGGAAGCCTAAGAGGAAATTCTCTTATAGGTAAACCGCTTACAAAAAGACACAGGACTATTTTCGTTCATGCTAGGTTGGGTTAATACCCACCCGCCGCTGTGGTGCAGCCCTCTCTCAGAATTTCAACCACTGCTCGGCACTCGCCCGCTTGCTCTATCCCTTGACCTGGCCACTGCCACTTAGCGCCTAACCTCACACCAAAACGCAAGCTCCCTGGATACGTCTATGGCTACATTAGTCTGTTAAATTAATACTTTACACTTGTATACACATAAATACAATATACTCGAGGAGGTCCCCTCCTGCGCGTGGCTACTCAGATATTTGCTTCTGCGCAGGTTTCTTTGCAAGCGGTTTGTCTATAATCGTTGATTATGATTTACTCGTTTGTTTTGCTTTGGGGCCATCCTGGTGAATTAGTTTTGAGGTTAGTTTTGCTAATGACCATCTCTTGTTTGTGTATTATGCGACTTTGTAACAGAATGTCCAGCCTATTAAAGGCAAAATGAGCACACCTCGTTTCAATAATTAGATCAATTAATATGTTTCAGGGTAATGTAATGAGGTAAAACTGTGTTTACTATGTAAAATAAAAGATTCTCAGGAATTTGAAAATAGAAAGCGCGTGAGGAAACATGATTATTAATTTTACTACATGCATTTCCATGATGTTTGTCTAAAACATGATTGCTGATCTTTATAGGGAATGCAAATAATTTTCTGTCTGCTGATTTAGTTTAATTGAATCACATTCATTGAGTATTAAAAGAAATAAAATTATTATGTGAAAGATGGGATGGATAAGTTGGGTTGTCATGAAGTTGAGTAGAACTATCCGGTGGTCGCACGATCTTAGGTGCTTGAGTTTGAGTTTTGGCTGCAGTGCTTGAAACAATACTAACAGCAGACCAATGAATAAGGGGGATTGGCAGGATAAGAAAAAAGTAAGAGGAAAAATACCGGCTTCTTCTACTATTTTAAAAACAATAAAAGAGAAAGGAACTTATTTGGTACGAATGTACTCATAATTTGTATATTTCAACGAAGATTTCTGTTACCATAATATACAGACCAGTTACTTTTCCATACAATTTCCTTAATACCTTCATTCAACGATTGTTGATATAATAGGCTACATAATACTAGTTCCGTTACAGCCTAAACATTCTTACTTATTACACGTTTATTGTTTTAATTCAACTAAAATAAGCACTTTTTATGGATAAAAATATGTGATAAACAGCACACATTCTTCTATTGTCGACATTAATTGGTTTAATTAACTGTGTAATTACTAAAAAATCTGCTCACATATATTCTCCAATTAAATATGCTTAGACTATTTAATTTGGTTACATCAAGTACAAAAATCCGATCACTTCCAAAACCATTAAGATGAATATTAGTCAGTAACTGTTAAAACGACGTTTAAAGTTTAGAGATAGGTGTGGATTTTTGGACCGTTACATCCTTTCTTCGAAATTTTAAAAGTATTTGTGGTATAGGATTAGTGACAACTAGAGATTTCTGTACACAGTACCTGATTTGTTCATAGATATTACCTAAGAAGATTATATATATATCTTATATATATATATATATATATATATATATATATTGTGATATATATACAATATATATATATATATATATATATATATATATATATATATAAAGCAATTAAGAATATATAGATCTAAAATATATGAGAGCATACACTGGTGGGAATAGTTGTTATGTATTGTTGGCTTTGCGTCTTTAAGATCAACAGTACTATGTGATTGTGGCCTTAACATTACATGAGTCTCATTGATATGTAAATTCCCCTTAATAGGTATTTCAATATTTTGTGATTGTGCCGTCATTATATTTTATGTTTCCATGAAGATATTGAATACTATGGAAATGCAGAATAACGCAGAAAGAACGTCGAATGAATACCGGTAAAATATATTTTTGTGTAACAATCATAAGACAATAATATTACAGAGACATGAAACTATGGAGTCGTGCTTCGATTTTTCTACCGTGTGTGTTAAACTACAAAATGGTTAATCTCCAAAACTTTTCTTTTAAATATAATATAATACATAGTTTATTATAAAAATTTAGTAAGAAATTGAATTTTAGTCAAGATTTGCAGATGCATTAGGAAAAGAATTATAATTTGTGATTTGCTGTCTCAAAATCAACTATAGAACTTAAAAAATGAAACTTTGAACTATAAAACTGTTCCGTACATTCCGGTTACTAACCAAGAAAGTGTTTGAAAACGCAACTAATGTGCGAAATTATGGGTAGTAAGTAAAATAAATGGATCGCTTAGTTGAATGCAACATTCCAAGTCAATACCTCGAAAGTTTATTATTTTATAGCCACCAGGCAGATAGGAGAAATTTTGCCGGCCTTCTGAGTGATAGGCTTCAATGACGATCAATAAATCTTATGGATATACATGCACTATCATCGTTGAACTAATTCTTGTCGTTGTATGATCGTTAAATGTCATCTCCAGATGTTACTCTACGTAAACGCTCAGCCAAATCCCACCATCAAACACAACTTTTCCTAAGTAGAAATGAAGTTTCAAGCCTATAATTTAATTAATTTTCAAGATATTGATAACGCTTAGTCAAATCCAATAGAGGGAGATACACTAATAACTATCGAATTATATCTTGACTGTATGAAATAAATCTTTAACAGAGGATTGAAGGCACATACAAAAAGTAATATAATGTTTACTGTTCTGTCACACTTTAAATTGTCAAATAACTGTATTAATTTTGTTTACAATTTTATGTATTCTGTGATTTTCACTTTGCCATCATGGTTAAACACTAGAACAACCAAAACTATGTTTACTGACGTTTAGCCAAATAACATGGAGAGACATGCACCTTCATAGAACTCGATGTTTCCTATCTAAACTTTAAATCCTATAACTTGTTTGTTCTTTTGAGAGAATGTGCATCGAATCTAAAAAGGTTACTTTCTTACACTTTTTACAAGTGTCAATTCTATATCACTAGAAGTTTGTCCAATTTGTAAATTAGGTCAATTTTGAATTCCGAGAAGATTGGCAGAACTGGAGAGGTGTATTTAGCGATGTAAGTCCGTCATTACACGGAAGGCCTAAGGAGATGTTTAAAATGCATAACGTCACTGAGAGTGTTGCAGGACAAAGACCCTCCTGGCCAGTTATCACGAGGGCTTGAGTCCTGCGTAATGATGTAGAGTCAACGTTCGCTACGTCCTGAGCCTGCTTCAATCCTTCTTTTTTGGAAATGGACAATCAGCTCCTTATTATAACGGATGCTGTATAATAATAGTAACTGTAACACGATAGTACCTGAACTTTACAAAATACGAAGTATGAAACGTGATAAGTATAACACATGCGATTTATCCACTTTTTCTTTTATATGTCATGTAGATTACATTTTTACACATTTTATAACATATTTTTCATTCAATTTAAAAATCCATAATTTTGGAAATTATGAAATACACAAAATGCGGTAAACAATTACCATAAGTCTACAAATTCAACCAGAAAATTATCTTAACACTCGTTAGACCAGAACAACATCGTTATTGGTCCTAGATTAAAACGGTCCGTTACGGAATTTTAAAATCGCTTTAATAATGTGGTTTACCCTAATTATAATGACATTAACAATTTAGAAAACCATACAAATTATATATAATTGTATGCTAGCAACTGACAAACTTTTACTTTATACGACACTAAATACTTATAAAATATCTTCTTTAACAGAAATTTATTTATTATACCACTAAGATTTTTAAAACACGTAAACATTTCCAAACTAAAATAATGTTATATTTGAGCTAACTGTGCAAAATTGTACAAAATACAAAATGTTGGCACTTTTGAGCCAAATTTAACAAGTTTTTGTATAGGAGGATGAAAAAATGTTGAATTTGCCATTTATGGTTAATCATAATAAATAATATGCTATACTACTGAGATAACTTGCTACATTGTAACAGAGTACCTACACAAAAACATCGCCGGTTACATTGCTGGAGCAATGGGGAGCAAAATGTTATATTTATATATAAAATGTATAACTTATTTTAATATATGTATATTTCGTGTGTTATAATTATAATATTATTTATCCAGTATTTATTTTGTTGAATCCACATCTAGTGAGACCACATATGAAAATTACATGGCTTGTGTAAAACTATTTAGCGATATATTATACCACGTGCCAAAGCAGCAAGCTAATTAATTAATTTTGTCTCCTCATTAATATTCGATGGCTTAATTAATTATAGTGACGGCTCCAGCCTTTGTGCTTTCAATAGAAAAGGCCGGCATATATAATGTGAGCGATTAATATTAAATACCAATACATTATTTCTACTACATGAAATTTGTATTCGTTGCTCATGAGATTACAGAGCGATACATACAAAACCTACAGTTTATATAATACATATCTACACGAGAAGGAGCCACTCTTCAGGAAAATAGTATTTCCATTTTTATATTCCAAACGTTAAAAACCTTATAGCTCCAAATCTGGTTTTGAACAGGCGTTCACTTACAGAATGTTGTTACAGTGTACTGTGATTTCAACTGACGGGTGACTGAGTGATTGATCAATTAATAATGTATCAAGATTTGACTAATTTCCATTTAATGAAATGAGGTTATCGATGAATTGTGCTAGTTCATCCCAATTCATACAGTTAATAATCACACAATTTTCAATTGCCTATTAATCATATTTTTTTATTTGTTGCTTGTTTTATTTTAACATGTTTTAATATATTTTTCTTGCTTATGAGTTTCCCATTACAACTACATTTTATAATGTAAACACAGTTATAATGACCACAACCACTCGTCACCAACAACCTCCAATAGATCATCGGTCGCAGCGGTACCGCAACGGAGAACATCTCGCCGGACCCGCTCTACCGCCACTGACACGCCTTCACCGAACATTTCAAGCCCCGTAACGTCTTCACATAGCTTTTTAAACCCTGCAGCATCCACGCCAAAACAGGCTAGCTTCTCCATAGACACTTCTCAACCATCAAATTCTATGTATCTTTCTAGTACAGAAATTCAATCGGACCCTAACACTTTACTCACTCAAACTCCTAAACCCTCAGAACAAAACACATTTTCTAATGAACCGTCCCAAACCCCTTTGCCATGTACCAAAGAAGAAAAATCAGTACAAACAACACCCCTTTCCACTTACCCTTCTACGCCCCATTCCAGCAACTCCTTCCCGAACATCGAAGAGTTAGAAAACTCCAATTCATACCTCCGCACAAAAAATAAAATACTAAACGATGAAGTAAAAAATATGATCAATGCAATACGAAGCCTGGAAAATGACTTAAAATTTAAAGAAGAACCCATACTAAAACTGCAAGAAGAACTGAAGAAATACGAAGAAAAATATCCACACCCATCTCAACTGACGACTTCCCTCTTTCCTGACAAATCTAATCAAGCCAATTCCCCACATCTTTTACTTCCTTTGTCTAATAGTTTTAAATCCCTCCTAGCCCTAGAAGAAGATTTCAAAACAGTCAGTTGTAAAAAAAAAACAAAAAACCAAAACCAAACAAAAAACCTACCCTAAATAATCACAAAAACCGGAAATCCTTGCATTCGGCTCTAAACTCTAAATCTACAATTTACCCAACAAAACTCCCATTCCTTAACGTGTCAGTGGTAGGAGACAGTCATGCCCGTCACCTGGTCCCTCTCATCTCCGAGAGAACATCTCACCGGACCAGAGTCAACGGGGTCTGCAGGCCGGGAGACGGCCTTCTCACTATCTCCTCCACCTCCATCCCACCACCGGACCCACAGAGATGCCTTGTGCTGCTTGCGGGGACAAATGATTTGCCTGCAGGAAGACAGACCGACATTTTCCAACACTTCGAGGAAATCATCAAACAACACGAGCAGACCTCCAGGATTCTGGTAACTCCTTTGCCTCATAGACACGATCTGCCACCCTCCAGCCACATTCATGACGCCGTATCCCTTGTAAATCACTACCTAGAAGAGCTATGTGTTCGCTACAAGGGTGTGGAGCTTGTTGACATCAGACACATAAGACGCAAGCACTTCATACAGCACGGACTTCACCTGAGAGCTTCCGGAAAGATTCTGCTTGCTGACGCCATAGTGAGAGGGCTGGCCGGTATGTCTCTGCCACGTCGCCCCCCGGCTCCGGCAGCGCCCAGGTTCCGGACTCCACCTCGCGGTCCCGAGCCTGCTGCTGATTGTGAGTCTCCTTCGACCCAAGATTCACCGAGAACACTGCCTCACGAGACCTTTGCGGACGCCGTGAAAACCAACACAGCCGCCTCGCCTACACGACAGACTAACTCATTACAGACAAATGACATAAATACTTTTTTATGGAATCCACTCTCAACCATGACACAAAACTAGCCAACAAAAACAAAACCTCAAAAATTCAAAATCTGAAAAACATATCTGACAAAAAAGTGACAATAATGCATCAAAATGCACAAATGGCCACGAACAAGAGGGATGAGCTAACTCTCATGTGCGAGGAACTCAATCCCGACGTGCTTGTTGTTACCGAACACGGGTTCAACAACAGCAATATCAACCAGTTCCAAATTCAAAATTATCAGTTGGCTAACTCCCACTGCCGGGCCTCCACCAAAGGAGGAGGCACAGCAATCCTCGTAAACAACAATCTATCTTACATTCCTGACAAACTCACTACTTCTACTGACACAGATTTCGAAATTACCGCGGTAAAACTCCAAATGACCCGACTACACCTTACAATCATCGGATTGTATCGAGCTCCCAGTGGAAACGAAACCTCTTTTTTTCCAAATTTGAACAACTGTTGTCAAATCTGACTAGAAAAAGTCAGTACTTCATTATTATGGGTGACTTCAACATAGACGTTTTAGACGTAAACAGCCCCATGGTAAAACGGTTTGACGACTTACTCAGGTCGTTTGGTCTTGATTGGTCGGTGAACTCGCCAACGAGAGTCACCCACCATTCAGCAACGGCCATTGACAACGTTGTTACGAACATGACTGACGTAAGGGTGAA
This sequence comes from Homalodisca vitripennis, assembly GCF_021130785.1. Taxonomy (NCBI): domain Eukaryota; kingdom Metazoa; phylum Arthropoda; class Insecta; order Hemiptera; family Cicadellidae; genus Homalodisca; species Homalodisca vitripennis. Next base: position 141,388,514 of record NC_060207.1, read on the forward strand.
AGTGATCAACACCGCCATATCTGATCACTACGGCCAACAGGTTACTATTAGTGATCATGAGCCAAAGTTGGATCCAGTTATCAACAAAAAAATTAGAGACACCAGGCCCACAAACATAACGCTCCTTAACTATCTGCTTTCGCAAGAAAGTTGGAGTTTTCTAAATTTTAAGGATCCTGTTGATGTACAGTTCAAGAAATTCGAAGAGACTTTCACATTCCATTTAGACGTGAGCTGTCCCCTTAAAACAGTTAAACAAAAACCGAAGCAACAGAAGTGCCAATGGATTACCAAAGGTATCCTGGTCTCGAGAGAAAAATTATTATTTTACTCCGAAATCAAGAAGCACACTACTAATGAAGAGTTCAAAATCTTTTTCAAAAATTACAAACGTATATATAGAAAAGTCATCAAAGCTGCGAAAGCTTACGATGTCAATAAAGCATTGCTCACGTCGAAGAACGTTTCAAAAACTGCCTGGACCATAATCAACAACAAAATTCAAACAAACAAACAAATAGAGCTACAAATTGACAACGAGAAAGTCAAAGACCCTTTAAGGGTTGCAGACGCATTTAACAGTTTATTTGATTCGGTAGGGACTAACCAAGGCCTCCACTCGCCTAGTAGTCAGCCTCTTCTCACCTTAGTGCCGAGCCCAGCAGCCTCCATGGCTCTTGCCCCGGTATCAGAAGAGGAAATTGCCCGGGTTATTAGGAATTTTTCAACGAAAAAATCGAACGACTCCAATCATGTCTCAACGTGGCTTCTGAAACAATGCTCTAAGCACTTGTTGAGGCCACTTGAATACTTGATTAACTTCTCTTTCAACTCAGGGACCTTTCCCTCTTCTCTAAAAACGGCAAAAGTAACGCCAATTTTTAAGAAGGGCGACCCTTTTTCTTTTCAAAATTATTGCCCAATTTGAATCTTACCGGCCTTTAGCAAGATTTTTGAGAAGGATTTTCTCATGAGAATCGGAGATTTCTTAGAAAGGCAAAACCTACTATCAGCAAACCAATTCGGGTTCCGAAGCGGAAAATCGACCATAGACGCAGTCGCTTGTCTAGTCGAGATGATAGTAGAGGAAATAGAAAGTCGAAGTACAACACTAAGTGTTTTCCTTGACTTATCTAAAGCTTTCGACTGTGTTGATCATGACATCCTACTTCACAAACTAGAGCATTACGGGATACGAGGAGTGCCACACGCCTGGCTCGAATCATATCTTAGTAATAGGCAACAATTTGTAACAATTTCAGACGTCAAATCGATGGAAAGAGAGCTTCGCTATGGAGTCCCTCAAGGATCCATACTAAGTCCTTTACTCTTTTTGATTTACGCCAACGACGTTGGGTCATCTTTACAACATGGACGAATAGTCCAGTACGCAGATGACACGACTCTCTGCTTTAGCTCCAAGTCGATAACACAGTTAGAAAAAAATACGTTTATAGAACTCAACAACGTAATCCAAAATTTCAATGAGCTAAACTTAAAAACAAACCCGACAAAATCATCTTTCATCCACTTCAGCCTACGACAGGCAGACTCAACTTCCACTCCCACAGTCATGTTGGATGAAAGTGAGGTTGAGGAAGTCTACACGACCAAATTCCTTGGAATTCACCTCGACCGAGGTTTGACTTGGAATTGTCATATAGACAATGTCTGTGCCAAACTAGCCTCAGGCGTTTATGTTTTAAAACAACTGTCGAAATATTGCCCAACTCAGGTACTGATGACGGCATACTTCGGAGTAATCTATCCACACCTTTCCTACGGATTGGTCTTGTGGGGAGGATGCTCAGCCGCTAACATTAAACGAATTTTCACTCTGCAGAAAAGGGCTGTTCGGATAATCGCTAAACTACATAGAAGAGAGTCGTGCAGACCAGCTTTCAAAAATTTAAAAATCTTGACCTTACTCTCCCTCTATATTTTAGAAACTTGTCTTTTCTTTAGGTCAAAGTGCGATCATATAAGAGGAAGTGAAATTCACTCCTATGAAACCAGAGGAAGGGAGGACTACCGAACTGGGAGACACAGAACGGTAGTCCATAAACGTTTGCCCTCACAGGTAGGAGTTCATCTGGTCAACAGGCTACCAAATTCAATTAAAAGTGTCCCAATGCTCAAGGCATTTAAAGCTCATCTCACAAAAATATTGATCGCAGAAGCCTTTTACAACACAGACGAGTTTATGACACACGACTGGGAGAACGCGCTACAAACACACTGACCACCGGATGAGAGTGGAATAATTCGAATGAATGAGAGAGAGTGAATGAAAACATTGTAAGTTTGAATAGGACCTCGATGTAAGATTGAATGGAAAATTTTAGTTAAAAAAAATCAATGACGGTTGCATACATTTAATTGTAAATGTCAATTGCAATAAAATATTTATTATTATTATAGTTTCAGAACCATGTGCGCCGATATTGGTTAATCAATCTTTATTTAATTATAAACTCTTTGATGTAATTTTGTTAATCCTAGTAAATGGATCAACCATATTTTAATACTAATTTATTTCGTAGCATGAAAAATAAATTGACCAAATTTGTGCTCGCTTCACTAAAACATCAAGACCTACCATATTCAACACATTAGCATCAAAATTATAAATATTAGAATATGTAAATGAGGGGATAAATATGTAGTTTTCACAATTATTATGCAGAAAATTTGTTTTTATCCTTGCCTATAATTAAAGCGATAGATAGAGGAAAAATGTGAAAGTATTAAATTTCAATATAATATTATTTTACATTAAAAAATATTCAAAGACTTAATAAAGCAAATCGCCATGTATTACTTACTAGCATTTCCGTGAGATCATTGAGTATGTCCACAAATTACACTTGCCCTCAGGCATCGTTCATAGCAACGTGGGTTCTAAGTTATAGTTCCACAAAGAGATTACAGTCCTCTGTGTACTCGAAGTCAAACTCACCCAGTCACCGCACAATTACCTGCTTCGTCGTTATCGCTGGTGAAACAATCTGAACAGATGAACTGATCGCAGCACTAACTTGTTACTACTCTTTATTTACCTTAGCAATGGAATATGCAAGCAATAAACGCTCTTGATTATTTGAGTCAATTGTTTAAAATGAATTTAAATCTTGTAAGATAATGTTATAAGTATCTGATTAATTGTTACAGAATAACTGTCTGTGCATATTTAATAAGGATTAATATCTATATAGTACTTAGTTTATTATAAGAAAACTCGTATTATATATCTTATTAAAATAATTACTAATCTATAAAATTGAAAATTGTAAATACTAAACATCTTACATTCTTGATACAACAGGGATTTATTTAACCCTTATTCTGTTTAAAAAATGATATTTATTAAAATTATACTATCTATTTTGAGAGATTTTCAAATACATAAATTATGAAAAGTGTGTTATATTAGGACCATATACTATTAGAACACAGCAATATTTACTATTACATAAATTTAATTTAGTGCTAAACGTCCAACCTTCCTGAACCTGTAAGGTTTTACAAACTTAATCTGGTTATTGAATGAAATTTATTAAAATTAGACCATATAATATGAACAAAATAGTTCATTTTAATATTTATTATATTTTGTACAAGCAAATATATTTACTATACAAAGTCATATATTATTAAATAACACAGTAAATACAACTACTCCAGAAAATTGATAGCACTAACTGCTAAAAAACCTAAATTTTGTATATAGCATGTCGTCTTTGATCTGATTTATAGTAACAATTCCGACGGACACAACTTACATGTGGTATGCTAGACATTATTTTCCTGCTTATGTTTGGGTTCTGGCCAAGTGTATTTTGGAGGCTGTTTTATTTTACATAGAGTAGGTAAACGTTTTAAGGAGTGGTATCTAGGGGTTTGCTCAAAGAATAATGATAGATTACAGTAATGGATGCACTTACAGACCAATTATTATTAACTATTTCTAATTGTGTAGTTAAATGTTTTCTTAAAAAAATATTAGAACAATAACGATATGATTTTAAAAATTAATTATAAGGGGCATACAATAGTGCACGGGCAATAGAAATTCTACATGTCGTTTGTCATTGGAAAGAAAACTATTTAAGAATATTAATCATGACGATTATGTTTTATGATTTTGGAAATTTATAGGCTATAACCAAATACAAACTTATAGTTCCTACAGGATGTGGATTTTATGAAAGATTAAGGCTTGTATCTGTTGAATAACCGCAAACTCGGAGAGAGAAGGATTCGCTTTACTGTTCGCTGTTTGCGTTTTATTATTAAAACTATTTTGGTGAAAGGGAATAATAGGTGGATTGCTCCTTTTATGAAAACTAAGGTTTTTAAAATCTTTTTTTCTGAATATTAATAACATCCAGCAATCTGTCAAGTTATATTCCTTGATAAGATTATTAAACAAATATTCAAATAAAAAAATCTTATTTCGAACAATTTGAAACAATACAGAAGAAAGAGTATAATTATATACCGTTTATATTATTTATTAGCAATACCATTAGAAATAGTTCCTTTATTTAGGTCCACTTGAAATATTTTCAAAACGGCTCTTTCTTCAATTGAAAAAACGTAAGATATATACCTATATTTATTTTAGATATATTCACTGAAAATTCGTGTTTAGAAAAAAATATATTTGCAATTAAAAAGTTAATTGCTTTATCAGACGTAATACACGTGTTTTATATAGAAAGTTAAAATATATGTTATATAACAGCCTGTTTTTTCTTTGATTTATTCGTTATCAATCATACGTAATATGGCATTATTAAAAACTAATTAGAATCTCTTGGGATAAATTCTAATTGTAACTTCGGTTTCGTATGAACTGTTATAACTTGGTGCATATTGACTATTTGCACATAGTAAATATTATATATAGAAAAGTATCGTGTAAAAATACCTACGCAACCTTTGTACTAACAGGTAAAAATTGGAATAAACCCATAATGATGTATTAATAATATTATAAACTTCCTACTTAATGGTTTCGTATGCAAGTCCACGTGGAATATAATTAATACTAAGGTATATTTTCTTCCAATTAAAAAAAGGAACACACATTCCTTAGTATCTAATACATTGAATAGTATGGAATGCATTAGTTTAAAAATACCGTTCTTATCTAATAGTCTTGTTATATTCATTATTTTCGATTGATTTGTTATGAAAAATCCAATGGTAGCACATCCTATTCAGTGAGTTCTTCCACGTCGAAGAAACATTATATCAAATATTATACAAATATCAAATTTGCAACTCAAACGAACATTAATTCACTTATCCTAAGAAACTTTATTAACATTTTCATCAAGAACGACACAAGAGTTAAAGAGAGTCTCCAAGATTACGTTGTAGCATAGCGTATCTTAACACAGAGGATAAGACGAGAGGAGACATGAATATTCCAGTCGCAGTTTCAAACTTGTCTTCTAATACTACGACCGTACTTTAGTATTCATATTTAACTTATTGTTTATAATCCAAGCACTCACGAATAGCTGCTTTTCTGAAGCACAAAGAATAAATTTCCTGACGGAAGGCCTGTTGTCTGATTCAGTAAATGTGAAAATATGAATTCACTATAAAAGAATCCAAGCTGTAGGTAATCTCCCAGCTTTGCTTTTAAAAGCTATATTTCCATATACTTTTGAAACAAAGTTTTCATTCATCTTCTAAATATTCGTGGAATTAACTCAGAATCTTATCGCATGCACGTTATTTTCATTTAATAATAACAGCATTAATAATAATTATAATATGTAAATATACTTGAACTTGAACGGTTGTGTTTCAAAGCTTAAACAAATTTATAAATTTATTAGCGTTATTATCTGATTTATGGCGAGTATGAACACATTTGTGCTATCATGACAAATGCTTAAATAGATGTGGCAAGTTGTGTGAGGCCAGTGAAGTGTTCGGTAAACAAATAAACAATGTTGCACAACCAACTTTAGGCGTTGTTTACTCTGTATGCTAACATAAACATGCTTGCCGCCGCCGCTGTAGCACACCCATGTCGCGCCGTCGTTGCGTAGTAGGAATACGTAAATAACGTATCTTGGTAGAGATAAATATCGCGGATAGTAATATAATTATTTCTATTTGAAAAATATATAGTTCATTTAAAGTATAACAATAAGTTGACGAATAACTAAACAAACACATAATATTTACACTAATTGAAATACTACTTTGGAGGTTGTGTAATTATAAAGAATATTTCTAATTATATTAAATTGAAAAATGGATATATTAATCAGTTTTTAGCATCTATTTACTTTAATCATGGTACGGGTTCTTTGTCTAAGAGACAATTATTAAAGATTAAACAATAAATATACTAAACCGTAGTCAATGTTCAGCCAGACACTGCATGACACTCTATGCTAATATTGAAGGAAAGGTATCGAGCAGTGGTACGAAGCGCCTGCAATAACAGTGAATATTGTACCAGTACGTTAACGCTAGGTAAACATAGCTTCCACATAACTTGAAGGCGTAAGTGTTGGTTTTGCTGAAACTGTTAAACCAGCAGTTCATTGTGTAATAGTAAATTGTATAAAGAAATAAACTTTCAAAAGCACAATTTAAATAAAAAATCTAAAACAACCAAGACGACTTAGTATCACCATTGTTGTAATTTACTGCTCTCTTTTTTCTATAAATACCTATAATTTCCTACATTTTAACAGAGAATCACATTGACGCGTAACAACCTAATGCAGCTATATTGTACGTACAGTATTTACCCCGAGTGTGATACTCTCACTTTACAATTTGGACTGATAGTGGGTTAAGAAGACAACAGAATGTTAGGGTGTTTAACAATCAATAATATATATGACATAATTCATTAGCGATGAAAAACAAACACATTCAAATACTATAATTAGTCAGTTCTTGTACATTTATTGTTTGTGTCGTCATCGTCTTTGGTATTGTTAAAATAATACAAGTTTGAATTCTGCACACAATAAATACATTATATTTTTAATAGTTATTTTGATGACGACAAAAATAATTAAACTGGAAAAATGCAAAGAGAATAATACATGGATTGATAAATATCACTTTGGATGGAAAATATGTAGAATATTAACTTAGAATATACCTTGCATGTTATGAACGGGGAGATATTATAGAGAGTTTGTACGCATGAACAACGTAACATCCCAGTAATCGCTCAAGAGTAAAGTATGTAAGTATATAACAAGAGTTGGTTGGCAATTGTTAGATTTTTTAGTATTGGTTTTAATACGTTCTAACCTTTGATTATATATTAGACCTTCTTATGATACCCTCATTTCGTTCAATCGGTCTTTGGTTTTAAAACTAATCGTACAAGCGCCAAGAATCAACGTTCAAGTTATTATCAGTTTTGAAACGTTAAAAAGACTTTTATGACTAATAAAGGAAGGTTTGAATTTCCCGTACTGTTACAATTATTATAAACTTTAATGCTAGTAGAGTAATTGGTGTAAACTAACTCATCTATGATTAACTTTACTGATTTCATGTTCCATTAAAACCTTCTTGTCTCTAGTCTTTGAATATGTCACGTGATAAAACTGAGTTAGCATAATGTGTGTAGTTTGCAGTATTTCCTGCATTATATTTGGTTGCTGAGACTCTTGTCTCTTGTCTTTGAATATGTCACGTGAATAAAACTGAGTTAGCATAATGTGTGTAGTTTGCAGTATTTCCTGCATTAATATTTGGTTGCTGAGACTCTGTCTCTAGTCTTTGAATATGTCACGTAATAAAAACTGAGTTAGCATAATGTGTGTAGTTTGCAGTATTTCCTGCATTATATTTGGTTGCTTTGGTTATACTGTGGCCGACAAGCTAAGCCAGATTCGAAACACCATGCCTCCACGGTATGATACAATATCATTTATTATTCTGCTAATACTACCTCATTAAAAAAAAAATCTCTAAAATCCAAGAATCTAAAAGGTAACGTTATTTGAAAAGAATAATTTATTGGTCTGTCTGTTTTTAAATGAGCATTTAAATTCAAGAAATTAACACGTGTAATCTATGAAAATTAGCATTCATTTTCAGAATAAAGTATATGAAACTGAATAATAATAAGTTACTGAGCTTTGCAGACTGTATTTGTTTTATTACAGAATTAAAACCTAATACATTAAATTTAAAAAGGCAATTATTTTTCAGCTAAAACTGTGTAAGATAGAAATACTCAGACTGGAGCAATATTATTTTCCTTTCATTAAAATTTGGCTGAGAAATATGCAAAATCACAAAAAATACTTTTTTCCAGTTCGAGTTAGTTGTGTGAGAGGTTAAAACAATGTATAAACAAAATGCCTGGTTAAGACAGACCACCTTATTGCGATATAATTGTAGCTGTCGCTCTAAAACTGAATGCTCAAAAAGGATCCAATTTGGGAGCCCTTACACACGAAATTAAGTACGATGATAAGGTTTATTTGGTATAACATTAATTGTAAACTGCACACAGGTACACACAGGTACACACAGGTACACACACACACACACACACACACACACACACACACACACACACACACACACACACACACACACACACACACACACACACACACACACACACACACACACACACACAACACACACACACACGCACCACACACACACACACACACACACACGCACACACACACACACACACACACACACGCGCGCGCGCGCGCGCGGCGCGCGCACGCACACGCACGCGCGCGCGCACACACACACATATACAGTATATATATATATTAAAACCTATATATATTAAAAAGTAAAGGACATTTTCTAATTTACTAAATAATTAACAGGGCCAAATTATTTCCAAAGCTTTTTAACTATTCTTTAAGTGAAACTGTAGTAATGAACTAAATCGCATTTGCAGTAGACTTACACATTTTCTAACTTCACGAAAACAAAAAATCATTAAACTCAAAATTCAAAAATTGCAGTTTTATACACCTATATATATATATATAAATGTGTGTGTGGTGTGTGTTCAAGTTCAAGTTCAAAATTCCTTTATTCAACAAAATTTAACATTATTACAAAAAATAACAATTTTACTCCCAGTGCGCTTCAGTCCCAGCGCGTGCGGGAGTGGAGTTGATGAATGCAGTCTATTTTCAGTCCATTTTCACACTACTTGCTGTACATATCTAATTATACCATGTAATTACTCATCTTAAATATATTTATCCAATTTAAATTAATTTAAAGGTCTATAAACATACAATATAAGTAAATACATAACTAAACATGCATTATTTGTTAATATTTCTGCAGTGTAGGACCATACAACATATGTCCTTTAAATTTTTATTAAATTTAAAAATTTCAAATTTTAAATATAATATATAACGCCAACAACAAAATGAATAACGTAACAGAAATATAATAATAAATATCAAACAACAATGCAATAAATATATATATTTATATATATATTATAATATATATATATATATATATATATTAATATATATATATATAACAGGTTAAATAAATAAATAAGTCAATATTAACAGGCTAAATAAATAAATAAGTAAATATTAACAGGCTAAATAAATAAATATGTAAATATCAACATGCCAATAAATAATTAAAAAATTAACAAGTAAAGAGTTAACAGTTTGCTATAAGCATGAAATAAAACCAAACAACAATGAACACAGTAACTAGGCATGCATATCTGGCAGTTTGCTTACAAACTCAATTGCTTTCATCTTTACTTTTGGCTTCTTTTCAAATATAATAATTTTTGGCCACTATGCGTCAAGAACCTATTATATATCAGAGGTCCCAGATTGCAAAACTGATGCCTGCTGCGTTCTTTTCTTAACAAAGGTATTGTTAACAACAGGTTTTGACTAGATCTAGTAAAACGATTAACTTGTCAGAATTCAAATTGGCCAAGATATTCTGAATATGCATGATTACTGAGTACTCATAAAGCATGTCTAAATCTAAAAATATTATTTTCTACAAATAAGTGGCTCATTCTATCCATGTGCTTTACATTGTAAATTATTCTGAGAGCATTCCTTTGGTTCATAACTATGGTATTTAAATAAGTTGTGAAGGTCCCCCCATAGTGCACAATACCAAACCTCAGCAGGCTCTCAAACCAGGAAAGATAGACATTTTTTAATTGATAACTGTATGCAAAATCCCTCAGGTGATAAAGAACATAGTTTACTTTTCTAAGCTTTTTTTGACAGGAAATTTATATGGTGATCCCATTTAAGACATTTATCTATGTACAAACCTAAATAGTAAATACTTCACACAATCTACTACTTCTATATTACTACAATAACAACTATATATACATTGGTGCTTGTGATAAAAAATAAATTATATTCATTTCTTAAAAATTCATTTGAAGAGTGATGGTCAAAAAATATTAAGCATTTAGATTTACTACTGTTAATTAAAATTTTATTTTTTGATAACCAATTAGAAATTTTGTCCAGATCTTTTGCAATTTTGAATTTTTAATGCCTCTCTGTTATATGCAGAGCACACTAATGCAGTGTCATCAGAATATGCAAATACCGATGAGTACAATTCTAAGTCCAAAAGATCATTTATGTACACTAAAAACATAATGGGACCCAACACCCCTCCCTGAGCTGTGCCGTGGTATAATTCTAGAGGACTACTCAAAACTTTGTTTATTTTTACCACTTCCCTCCTACCTTTGCAGAAGGATTCCCAGCCAGGTGAGAGCGAGACCACCAAAACCATAGTGCCTGAATTTTTTCAATAAAATTTCTATGTCCAATACATCAAATGCCTTTTGGAAATCCAGATAAACGGCCTTAGTGTAACTATAATTATCTGATGGTTTAACAATTGCGGTTACATGCTTTTTCTATGGCTAGATCTGTACCCCTACCAGGAAGGAAACCATATTGGTTACTAGAAAACAATGATCTGTTACAAAAATAGTCCAATATCTTATTTTTTAATTAATGTCTCAATACTTTAGCAATGGCATTAATCACTGAGATAGGACGGTACGATGACATATCTGAGCTATCACCAGACTTAAAAACTGGTACAACAGAGGCTATCTTAAATTAATCTGGTACTCGTCCTTGATTTAATGATTTTTTAAACATGCTGTACAAAAGAGGAGCAAATATATCTAAGTTACTTTTCACTACAACTATACTTATGCCATCAACAACTGTACTTTCGCTTATTTTATCATTGACTTAATAACATTAACAACTTCTTCAAAGGTACAATTCAAATTTATCAAACAATATTTCATGCTCATTATGATTATCAATGAACAATTAACACCCAAACGCCTCATGTTTTAATTTGGAAATGACAGTAGTGTAGTATTTATTAAATTCATTACCAACCAAAATTTCATTACCTGCTACATTGACAAACTTATCTGCTATTTTCATGACATCTAATGATTTCTTTTTTATTTTTAACATTCCTTTAATAACACTCCAGTACTTCCTTGAATCACCTTTACAGTCATCAATCAAGGAAGAATAATAAGCAATTTTTGCTCTTCTAATTTGACTAGTTACATATTTTGAAAAATTATTACATTCATATTTTAAATCTAAGTTGTATTTATTCCTAGAATAAGTCTTATATAGACTATTTTTCCTATTAATTAATCTAATTAGGCTATCTGTAACCCACTCTTTTCTTCTTTTTATTTTTACTATTTAATTTTTTGAGGGTACAAGAAGCTAAATAACAATCATTACAAATTTATAAAAAATTAGCTACACTTAAATCAATATTATTTACACTATACACATTATTCCAGTCAGCCAACTGTAATTTCCTTTTAAACATTGCGTTATCTACTATTCTACAATATTTTAGATGCTCTACATTTTTTTATAAACTCTGATAAAGAAATATGCAAAGCATATTGATCAGTAATATGCACCATTACAACATTACTTTCAACATTAATATTTTTTGTGCTTCTTACAAGGACATGATCTAAACAGGAATTACTATTATTGTATTAATTAAACTTTGAAAACCGAATGACGAAATAACATTTAAATATTCCTTACAGGAATTATTATTTTTAAGAAGACAAAACGTTTTTAAATCCCCTACAATAAGTGTTGGATTAATTGACTTATTTAAACTGTTTCAAAATCTGCTCTAAATCGATTAAATGTGAATTTACACTGTCTGTAAACACCATACAAGGAGATCCGGAGTTTCTTATTATTGTGCATGACATCGTAGACAATGTTGAATTACCTCGGCTGTGGGTAGCAGGATCAGCTGATAGAGTAGCGCAGCGATGACTCCACGTACATACAGACACCGCCCGCCTGTCCATCTGGCCTTGAGTGCAACAACATGTCATATCCTGGCAGCTGATATTAATTTATTCTCCTCGCCACTTTTAATCCAAACTTCCGTGAGAACAATTTAAATTATACGTTTCTGGTAAACTTTGGAGATAAATATGTAATTCGTCAAAATGTTTTCTAATGCTTCGAATATTAAGTACAAAGATTCTAAATTTATTTACACTGTTATCCAAAAATTGTTTTATTTAAATTAGGCATCTAGCGTGTTATAATGTCCGGTTATTACTGTCTTGCCCTGCCCCACACATTACGACACTGCTGACTGCCTTTGCTCATTAACCAATATTTTGTCAATCTGTTCCAGCGAGGTTTCACGTATTCTGTTCCCATCTTCATTCCTCTTGACAAATATTTTTTCCTCTTTGGTTCCAGACACATTTCCAGCCACATTCCCTCAGTTTTTTTGCATTAAATAGTAAGTTTTTATTGAAAGGAGTCAAATGTTCGTTTACATACACATTGGTCACTGGTGCTCCCCCTTCAAAATCAGTAGATTTTATCTTGGTTTTCTTACACCTATTTAAGAAACATGTTATTGTCACCGAGGACCGTCGTCTTACAGTCCGAGAACTTGAAGAAGAAATTGGTCAGTAATTGGGTCAGTATATTCGATTTTTAACCGTGGATTTGAAAATGAGAAGAGTGTCTGCAATTTGTTTTTAAAGTTGCTGACAATGGAGCAAAAACAACTTCGTCTTGAAATTACACAAGGCATGCTGAACAGAGAAAATAGTAACCCTGACTTCCTGAACACAGTAATCACTGGTTATGAATGACCCGAAAACCAAAATACAAACATCGCAGTGGAAACACACGACATTTCCAAGACTAAAAAAAGCAAGTCACAGCCAAGTCAAAGTCATGTTGATAGTCTTCTTTGACTCCAGTGGAGTGGTGCATCATGAGTAACCATCACAAAAGAAATATTATCTTGAGGTTCTTCGTCGCCTACGTAATGCTGTGCGGCGCAAACGACTGAATCTGTGGGCAACAAAAACTTGGCAGCTCCATCTGCGACAAATGCACCTGCCCACTCTGCACATCTAATTCAGAGTTTTCTCACTAAAAACAACACGCCAACATGGCTCCCTGCGACTGCTGGCTATTTCCTAGGCTGAAAATACCCCTGAAAGGAACTAGATTTCAAGAAATAGAAGACATTAAACAGAATACAACGGTTTAACAGCGTTCCAAAAACGCCCTCCAAAAATATTTTGAACAGTGGAAGAAGTGCTGGGAGAAGTGTATGCACCGCACAGGAGACTGCTTTGAAGGAGATTATAAGTTTGTAACTCTAGTTCAATAAATGCACTTTAGTTATAAAAATTCGATACTTTTTAACAGCCTCCGTATATATATATACAAATACAAAACAATAGAATCGGAAAAAAGTAAGCGCTCTGTGGTGTAATGGTAGCACATTCACCCGGCAAGTGAGAGATCCGGGTTCGAGTCCCGGCGGAGCAAGTACTTTTTGCGATTCAATGTTTATTGAAATTATATATATATATATATATATATATATATATATATGGGAGCTTATTCTACATGTAAAAATAATGAAACAGCTTATATACACATGGGTCCGGGAATGCTTCGTTAGCGAGTTGTGGCTAGCAAAAGATTTCGCCTGGATTCCAGCTTACCAGCTAAAACGAGGTCTTCCTGAAATTCTGGCAAGATAGAATAAGGGCCGATTAAATATGACTCTTTGGTGTTTGACTTAATAAATGTAATAAAATAGGTCCAAGAACTGAAAGTTGAGTAATTTGTGAGAAAATCAGAGTCAAATTCAAAAATGAAGTAAAAAAACACATTTTTCACCTTTGGACAACAATAACTTCGTTATTTGACAATTAAACAGATCAAAATTAATAATTAAACAGGCATAAAATTTTATTTATTTTTTTTAAAGAGAGATGTGAATAGATGTTTGATTAAATGAGGTTTTATTCATAAGAATATAGCACGGCTATTATGTTTGAATGAAAATAACGTTGTTAATTACCTATTGAACAAATTAAATTGATACCAAGAAATTGTAAATTTAAAGTCCTCAATGAAAAATTATTTCATAGAGTAGATTGATTTTAGCAGTGCGTTCAGGTGCAGCTGACATATTCAGGCTTTATTTAATTGGATTAAAAACACATAATGATGTTACGTGGGCAATTTTTATTTCATAAATTGTCAGTGCAATAAGCAGCTGTTGAACAATTATATGATTTGAATTATGGTATTGAAGTAATTTTGATTGCTAACAAATGAGTACATAGACGTATTAATTGAGTTCAGTCGAACACGGAGTATTGTTTTGTCTGTAGTAACTATTAAATTATTGGAGCAGTAATTCTATAGTAGTATGCTAGTATACTTATTTAAAAGTGAATAATGCTTCTGTATGGTGTTTATTTAAGGTGTATGTGAAGGCAGTGCTACGGCAACTGTTAAAGAATAGAAATACACGTTACACCGTTATTTAACGTTACACTTAACGCAGAATTCCACTTGGAGTTTTATAATCATAACTTTAATAAAAAAATATCCAAAGATAAATGACCAAACTGCCTAGCCCCCTCTTTACGATGAAATACGTTTAGCAAACATGTCCTACAGTTTCCATTATGTGTTATTGTGAAATACCTTATGTTAAATGTTGTTGTTTAAATGTTTTTAAAAATAACTCGTCTCATTTTTCATACAGTTTGTACTTATAGTAGTATAAGAAATAAGCCATTATGAGGGAAATGTTTGTGGTAGTTATTATCTACTGAAACTGAAGTACATTATTACAGGAGGCGAATTTATTTGATTGTAAACATTAAAAATGTTAAATATGGTTTACTAGCAATGTTTACCATGATAAAATAAAAGGAATAAATGGGTTTGACGTTTCGTGATGGACTTTCATTTCTGTGTCAAAATATTTCAAGTGTTATTCAATAAACATACTGGTAAATAGACAAATAGACAATAAACATTTTGACAAATACGAAATAAATTAGACTTAAACACATTTAAAACTACTTTAGTTGAATTCTATTTGTTTAATGAATATTTAATATATACTTATACATAGAGAAATCTAAAAAAACACATTTGTTAGAAAAATCCCTCAACTTACATTTCCCTGTAAGGAAACTGTCAAGGCTCTGACCCGAGTCGTTAGTCGAGCTGACAAGTCAGTGTCAAGTTACCTTCAGTTTCGTTTTGACGTTCAAGTGTCGGTTTTGAACTGAATATTCTATCACAACTACATTATGATAGGTGTAACTTCTTGGAAGTAACTTTTCACCAAACCAGCAGTAGTGGAATTTACAACAAATGTAGAAGCATTTCCAATGTCAGCTTTACAGGAATTTCCTTGAGACTTGCTCATGACGCATGTATTAATGCTGAAAGTACAATGCCAAATTGAATTTTGTATGAATAGAACACATCTTTTGGTGAAATCCATAGAGAAATTTTCCCTAAGAAAGTAGCAGATTGTCAGTAGCGCTGAATTGGTGAGGAGGAAGGTATCGAAAGGGTGGGTCCGTAAGGGTAAAAAAACCAATTATTTGTATGGCTAAAAATGTTTTTAGCCACACTTGAAACTACTAGGAGATGTAAATATGTTTATTTCAGCATCAGCCAAAGAGATAAAAAATGTAAATGTAAGAAACTTATTCAGATCAAAACAAAATACATAATCACGATTTTTTTCAGGATTAGGGGGTTCAGATATTTTGAACTCTGACATTGTAGGAAACATTATAATTATAGTTCTCGGTAGAGTTAAAATGTCTCATCATATAATACTTTTTTCGATGTCTCATAAAGCTTTGTAATTGCGGCTGTAAAAGGTTTTAGGGAGTGGAAAATGACATTGCAGTAACATATGTAATCTAAGTACTAACCCAATTGGGTATAGTGATTAAATTGATTTATTTTCTGCTAAGTTTATTAGCGAACCTCGTCTTTGATTAGAAAATTGAAAAGTCTAAATAAGTGTATGTATTCGAACCAATTCTCTAATTTTAATAAACATGAAAACATAAAACCACACATACAATATCACAGTTTTTAACTCATGTATAAACCAGAAATTAAATTGGCGGTTTTGAAATAAACTGATGTTCATTGGATTCGTCCCCTCTGAAAATTCAGATATCCCTTCCAGCTAAGTCGGAAGAAAGATAGATTTCACATGTGGCTGTCATCTCTAAATGTCAAATCGGGGATACATTTTTAGTTTAGATGATTATTTAATTCTCAATATTGAGATGTCAATATAATCCAAATACTTTCAAAAATTCTGAAACTCCATAATCTTGAAACCTTACTTAACAAAAACTGTTATAAGTATATAAATATCTTTGTAAAATACGGAATTTAATTAGTTACAATTAATTTGAAATTAAGTTTCAACATTTCAATTAAAACAGCTCAGTTGTATAAGTCTATGACTTTAGACGATCGCCATTTTTTAGCATTAAGAGGTATTGAAAATAAGTAAGAATAAATGTTGCTTGCATTTGGTTGAAAATTCTAAGAAAAGTGTAAATTTGTATTTATGTTATGAAATACTCCAGATAAAATTTTATACCGAAAGTGAACGGCGGCACCTTGAAATGATTATTGGTTAAAACTTACTGATGATGTTATCCGAGCTATGTACTTTCATTGTTCAAAGTTTAGTCTTGATATTAAAAACATTACGGCAGTTATTTTGTTTACAAGCTTGCGGGATATTGCTTAAGCCTACACACATATCAAACATACACACTTATAAGTATATATATATATATATATATATATATATATATATATATATATATATATATATATATATAAACACAATGTTAGTTTCGGATTTTGGGCGTCGTGGTTGGAGAAAATGAAAAAATCTCCCGTAATTTCACAATGAGCCCGAAAGGAAGATTTCAACGAAATCTACTTAAAAGGTATTGTCATTATGCACGGATACTCATGCTGTTATGTGTAATAGTTCGTTATAGTAATGGAAAACATTATATGAAGGTACCAGATTATTTTTTTCTAATTCTGTTGCTTAAATATTAAATTTGAACTGAACTGAATGCTAATTACTACAATTAAATATTAGAAATAAGCGTGGATGCATACTCTACTACAAATTATAGAATAGAACATTATTTTTCCAGAAAAGCAGTTTTTAAAATTAGCTCAAAATAAGAAACTATTGACAAAACTCGTTTGGTTACTAATTCATATAATATATTAATTCAATTTTATTTTGATCTTGGCAGCTTTTATTTGATCTCATGGTACGAAGCAATAATAAACACCTACTAGAACACGTTTCTAAACATCAATGGATATAATACGGTACTAAAACGATTTTGAGGGAAATAAGCAGAACACCATTACCCTCTGGGGTCCTTGAAAGCATGCATTTATTCATGTGTATGGAAGTAATGCAGAATGCAATAGTAGTTAGGTTGCTCTCCTCAACTCCAGGCTCTGATATACAATCGTAAATCTAGTTTCATGATGCATACGAGATTATTTTCTAATATAGTACAACCTTTTCTACTTTCAATTTTTTTATTGAGTCAACAAAACGTTTATTTTAATCTACTCTTAACAAATTGACATAGTATTCTCCGATTGACTATTTCCACCACGCAAAACTAACTCGAAATAAATTTATAATAGTTTAACAAAAACCATTCAAATCTAAAATGGTCTAATAATTTTAGAGGCAGGAGACTCGATCAGCTAAATTTACTCCTGAGAATATCTCAGAATATTCCTAGCAAGACCTGTATTAGATAATTGTGCGCACTAGTCCTTTCAACGCTCCCACTGCTTTCCTACCCCCCCATTCCGTCATCCACCAGCCAGTTCCGTACAGTTACACGTACATTAATTTACACCTCACACATAAGGGACCATGCTATTATTTAACACATTTCTTACTTTGTGATCTTTTATAAATAATAATGACATATCTTAACAATTATCCACTGTTAGATCTAAATTTTGCATAATTAAACATTAGGTATTTTCATATAGAGAACAATAATTACATCGAAAATATTTTTATATTTATATTTTAAAAATTCCTCTTTGTATTTTAAGAATAATTTGATTTTAAAAGCCTTTGGCTTAATTATTAGTGGGTTTTTTCTTGGGCATAATGGTCAATTACGTCAATTAAGTACTACCACATGAACAAATCAAATGTAAATATTTGAAAATGGCTTCATAGTAAGAAATTAATCTTTACAACTGCCATTGTAGGCACAAAGCCGCGATGAGAAATGGTTATATATCTTACAACACGGCTTCTTGCGACTGCATGAAGGCCCCCACGCTGGACTCTAGGCGCGAGCTGGTCGAAATGGGAGGAAATAAAAAAAGGGTAAAAAACTGAAACTAAGTTTTCTCAGATTTGCACACGATTGTGGCAACACCACCATCGGCAGTGTAGCGGTTTGCAAACTGGAAATCTTCATTATAAATAATTTGCTACATTTCAATTTGGCCTTTCAGCTACAGTAATTAAAATCTTGAAATAATCTATTGAACAATATACATCTATTTGAATACATTCCTTGAGAAAAGTCTCAAGGAAACTATTCGATTTGTTCTTAATTGAAAATTGTAGGTTTTTTTTTCTCAGCTGTAGTATTTAAACTATCCTACTAGAGCCAAATTAAAAATCCCTTTAATAAGTTTGTTATAAAACATCAAAATCAAAGCCAAATTTTAGTGCTATTTTTGTGAAAAATCAAACTATGGCAAAAGAATCAAAGCATTTTTTCGATTACATGCTGTTTATGTTACAATGATTATTATAAAATTATATACTTAAGAGATACTCAAGCTTTTAAAGATTAGCTCATTTATCTAAATACAATTAAATGAAATAATAAAAGTTTATTGAAGTCCAAGTACCGAATATTTATACACATTTAGCTACAATTATAAATTTAAAAGTTAAAGAATACTGAAAATATTTTTTATTTAGATACAGATCTCATAAACAGTCCCGTTTGATTTGTTGATATGTATGTATCATACATACTTACATAAATTGATATGTTTTATTTGTATTTTGGACTATAATTAATTTATATATAAATTAAAATTGTGATACAAATAATGTGGTATGTAATTAACAATATAGGATACGCAAAACAACGTCTCATCAGTCTTCGCTGAAGCTGCATGCAAACATTCAAGTGTATGGCTACTGTACACGTGTTATTTAGTCACATGATGAAATAACTAATTTTATTTACTGATTTCGTTATTAATAGTACGTCTGTTCACTAACGCTCATCCCAATCATATTGTGTGACTTACATCCACCATCAACGAACTCAATATTGCTTATATAGAAATAAAGCTTAATCCACAATTTTTTATCTATAGGTTTTTTGTTTTGAGATATCGTTCGGACAGACAGACAGAAATTAAATTGAACCTCGACAGCCCCTCGCTTACGCTCAGGCAATTATGTCAGCTAAACGATATGCCTATTAGTAATGTTAGAGGCGCCGACTGCACGCATATTTGACATAAACATACAGTATAGTACTTGCAAGGTAATAAATAAACGTATAAAATGCATTTATTTTACATGAAGTTTCCTTAACTAAAAAATACAGATAATTTAAACACTGTCGTCTCTAAAAATGGTGCCTGCCTCTTTTAACGTAAAAAATATATAATAGTAATACCCATGGGAGTTGTTTGGCAAGCCAAAGCTTGCCAAACAACCTTATTCAAAAATAAGGTTATGTCAAACATTTTCTGGCTTAAAATAGATTTTATTCAGTTATACACCTTCCTACAGTTTGAGCAAATATCGCAATCTTTCGTATGTAAATTCACAAATAACAGATTTTATGGTCTTTTTCCGAATTCTACTAACAAACATTAACGTTTACGACTGCATCGTGAAATATTCCAATCGACATAATGAAAAGATCACTGCTCCCTCCATTTCCTCCAAATAGCTATTGAACGCAAAGAAGTTTTGCATCACAAGGCTGCACCATGGTAGAAATACACATACGGGTGTGCTTATGTGTATCTATCCCTCGCTTACATCATCCCAAGTGACACCACGTAAGGCTCGCTGGAACCGCTTCGCTCAGCTGTTTGTATTAAACAAATAAAAATACACCATACCGTACATAACATAGACATGGAAGGAAGGGTTGATTTGTTTGAATTTTGAGATTTATTTTAATTGGATTATTAGATATATCCATTGTTCTTGTTCAACTACCTATATTTCCGAGACGTTGGAACGTTACTCATCTAATCCAGCGCACTACAGATTTTAATAGACTCCAGGCAACTCTGCAAAATGATTCTACAAGCATAATTAATTTAGGAAGAGCATTTACAGTCAGAATCATGTTTTCACAAGTATTATCCACGGTCAGCAAGAATCGACTGGCTTTACCTTAATAATAAGGGACATAGTGTTCTGGTCAACTTGTTGAAAGCTAATATAATTACTCAAGGATCCATTAAAATACCGTAGCTACATTTAATCAATCACTCACAAACTTGGCACTTACTTAAACCCCCACCCAATATTCAAATTTGTGCATCGATAGTTTTTGTGTATACAGTAGTTACGCTCGACACGTTAAGCGTCGTTATGCACAATATTTGTTGTATATATTTAAGAAAATATAAAATGAGCGTAGAAGGAGAAAGATCCTACTAGTAACTCCGGAGAAAACATGGTCTATTGAACCAGCCAATACTTCGGATCAAAACAGAACGTTTAAGAGAGACTTTGTCGCTATACAACATGGTACATCTAGTACAAATAGTACCACCACACTTGAGAACAATACTCAACATAAATCCCGGGAGGAAATTAAACTTGATGCGGTGCTACAAGGTGATAGTAAGACTTGTATTTTAAAATTTCTGACGAAAACGACACCAAATGTGAAAAACATTAATACTGGCAACTGCAAGCGAGGTAGGCTCCCAAATAGTGACCGCTTTGGCACATTAAAGCGCCTCAAGGGCTCATCGCGGCCTTAGCGGCGCCACCCGAACTTGTCACTGATATGATCGACACCCTACTAGTACATGAGGCTATTGGGGACAATTATCACCTCCTTGTTCGTATTTTGATTAGCCTATAGCAAATAGATAACTTAGAATTAGTTTATTCTGATAAATTAATACTGGCAGCGTTATCGAAAAAGAGGGTGAACTTAGATCAATGTAAAACCAATCAATAGTACTGAAACATAACACTGATCAGGCGATTACTATTTCTCTTGATACCTTCTTACCAAGGCGATTAAGGAAGCAGACTATTACAGAAATTACTTATCGCGCGTAAAAGTCCACTGAATACCTAGCTGAATTTGCAAACGACTTTTAGTCCCTATCCAACATTTTGATCAATGACAATCTGGGTTATTCAACACTATTGTTACCGGACTTAATTCAACAAAGCGTGCTCGGACTTGAGGGCTTTCCTGCTCCAACGTATGTAGATGAACTGATAAACCTGGCTCCAAAGGCTTAATTACAGGTAGAATTAGCCTTAGCCATAATTAAGGCTAAGGTTAATTATATGAACAATCACTGATGCAATACTGAGCGAAACACATTTAAACAAAGTAGTAGTAAACCGTCACACCCAGTTGAGTTTTTATTTTTCAAATACTTAATTATGTATAATAAGTCATTACTATTAGTTGGAAATAGAAAAGCCAATTTAATATGAAAACTATTGATTATACAGGTGGAGGGTTTATGTTTAGTGCTCCTGAGTTATCTGTAGAAGTGTGAAAATTGACGAAGAAGCCATCAATTCACTTCCCATTATCCAAGACCATCCTATTTACATTTCTACAAACTGATTTTCCAGTAAGATTATTCATTACCTTCCATTGTTGTCCAGAATCATCATTACAATATTGTTTATTAACTTTACATAACAACTGTATTTCATGGAATCAATATCAGTTCTGTTAAGAAAATATTTAGAATGATTATGAAATTACATCATAAGGTCGTTTTAGATAACTTTTAAAGTTTTTTCCTAATCCTATTTAAAAAATTACTATTTGTCAGAGTATTAATGATTAGCTTTACTAACTTAAAGACTAATCTTGACTGTGTTCTGTATACATTAGTTACATTGTTTAAAATGGGGGTAAAATTGTATTAAAAATGTTGGAGTAATTACTTGATAATTCAATCCAAATATTATTTTACAAATTGCATTATTCTAAAACGAAAACGATAATCAATTAAAATACATCGAAACTAAGGATACTTCCGTTGTATGCTTCCGATAACAGTTTCATAGTCTGGAAGGCGCGTTAGTTGGGAAATTATAACGTTTTTCTGGTGTTGCTACCAACAGCTATGAATTCAACAATGTTTGAATTTATTTTTTGGCATTATGTAATAATATTATTACTTATACGTAGTTTTCATGCCTAGTTGTGCGGTATATGGATATACCAGCAACACCAGGAAAAGACAAGGAACGTTAGACATGTCCCGTCATTTCCTTTATGTAATAAACTAAAAACATATTTCTAATTCAGTATATCTTTGTTTTAAACATTTTGTACCTGTTTTACATTGAGTGTTAATATAAATTATGTAAAAGTAAAGTATAATTTGTGTAGTCATATAAAGAGAATGTTTATTAAGATTAAGTGAATTTATTCAAATTTAAACACTCGTTTCTCTAACTTGGACCATACTTTTTCAATAAACGACCTCTGAAAATCAATGAATTCTGCAATCTTATAAAATTCTGTAAACTATAAAAAGTAACACTTTAAAAAATAAATAACCCTTTAATATTCAAAACCTAACTACAACATGGATATGTATTATACCCTGCACAAGTCACCATCAGTATACTCTGGTATGTGTACAATAGGCTTTGTTGTGATGTTTCTTTTTAATAAGCTATCAAACATATATATTGTAAATTAAAAAGAAAACCTTTTTGAGAAAGCTCGATTTCATTGTTTATTCAACTAGTTAAGGGTATTGACTTTATAGTATGAAGCGCACATAACCAGTTTAATAGCCGATAACTTCATTCTTGATAATGTCTATGCTAGTGCCTATTACCACTGTGATGTCATTGCATACTTATGTATTTTAAAAATCGTCTTTGTGTAAAGGATCTTTTCCGTCTACTGAGTTTTGTATGAGAGAATGAAGTATTTTAGTATTTGGACAAATTTCATCAATTTGTAATAAATTTTTTAGCTCGAAAAACCTTCATTTGAATTGGAAGTCAGGGAAATCCTCTAGTTAGACGTTTTTGTTAAGCCTCTACTAGGTTACAAAGGTACGATCACGATATAGGTTTGGACATCTCTATAAGTTGGATTGAATTTCCTCCAGAAAGTTACAATCCACAAAATTGCTCTTGCAGTGTGCTCTTCACATTTACTTTAAAATAATAAGTTTCCATAGTGGTTTTGAAGTAAACTACATTTAACTCAATACATTATTTAATAGCCAACTGTACAGTTGTTGTTACTATGAGATTGGTGCGCTTGCCTGTTTAAAAATATTGTAAGTACAAGAAAATACTTAGCTTAGCAGATGTATCTCAAGACTTAAGTTACACAAGGAGAAGTGAAAACGCCGCATCGTGCAGGTTAGTCTGTTCTTAGTCGTGAACATGGATGTCCTAAGTTCTTGACCTTAGGAAAGCATAACTTGAAGAATCATGCAAAGTAAGGTGCCTAGTTACGACCCTGCAGGAGTCTATGAACTGCATGCCATATATGGAGGAAAGTCATGGTAAGGACTGCAGAGACAGCGATCACATTTCAATCACTAATCTAATTGAATACGTACTATTGATCGCATTTTTTGTGTGTTCATGCCTTTGTATAAACATAGATGTTGACAATCTTTCCTACACTTGGCAAATATCTGCCCAATAGTTACTACGATGAGTTTTCCTTTCAGTTTCAATGGCAAATGAGTTGAATAATAGTTATATATTTAATAAGGGGCAACATAACATACTTAATTTTAAAGTTTTAAAATATATACTTAACTAAAAAGAACATATTTTATTGTATTTAGCTAATTAAACTAAAAACCTAAATGTATGAGTTAGTAAATTTAATTGAAGACCATTAATTTTTAGCAGCTTCAAAAATAAACTGGAAAGAGAAAAGTTACTAAACGTAATGAAATTGATTTAAATTGAAAAATTAAACGGGAATCATGGAGAATTAAACCCACAAATCAGTGGAGAAATACAAAACAACCTTTACTCTTTGTCAATAAGCAATTTAAATAATTTTGATTGCCTTTCGATGGTGGTTGTAATGATTGTCTTCCATTTGAATAAAACTGTTTTTGTTTAATTTGTGATACAAACATGATAGTCACACAAACCCGCATTTCATTTATCATGTTTAACTTTGCCATTTGTTGCGTTTGACAACTGTGAGACATGTTTATCGATTGAGTTAGTGATTACTAGCGTTGTTTAATACAAAACCTTAAATTTTCTATTCAATTAACCATCTAAATATCCTAATATAAATATAGATATGAAATAGTAATATTACTTCCCAGTCTAGACAAATATCAATTAACAAAATTAACTATAGGTTAGATAACATCACGTGATCACACTCAAGCCCATAAGAGGTACCAACCTATTATTACACGCCGAATAGCCTAAATATGTATACTAGTACACTAATGGATGATCTGCAAGCAGATGATAATTATTATTATAGTAACTGCTAATATTTTATATAAAATGTTTAGCTTAATTCTTAGTAAGTTAGGATGTGATAAAGAAAACATTGAAGAAGAATTTGAAATGACCAACAAAATAAGAATCTATATATAAAACAATAATCTTCACTTCTGGAAATCCATTTCCAGCTGATTTGGTTAAATTAGTATGAGGGTGCAAAATGTAATTTAGATTTGTGAATTAAGTAAAGTATAATGTTTTATGAAATTATGTTTATGTAATTGGTAAACATTTTAATCTCTCGTAAAGCATTGAATAAAGTTGTAACTGTATTTGTGTACGAGAAATGCTAAAGGCATGATATAATCCAGGAAAACATGAAAGAGTTCTTTTTCTCAGTAGCCATTAAAGTGTCAGAGATGAGATTCCATTTTCGATAATCCCAACTCTATTCAGTCTTGTCCACGGTTCTCCTCTTAATATTACTTGTGAATAAATACGCCTCGTGTTTGACCGTTCCTGAATAACTTTCTTCTTTCACTTCTTTTCACATCTGTAGAAGCAATGAAAATAAAGAAAGTTATTAGTTCTTTATAAGTTTATTTTTTCGGGTTAAGAAACTAATAGGTACTGTAGGAACTTGAAACTGTTACCCATATGATTCTTATGCTCACCTTAAAGTACGTTCAACATACATTGCTAACATCTAGGGAAGTGACATAGAAATTATTTATAAAATGAATATATCGGAGTATAAGTTCAAGTAAACATTTATTTGAACTGTCTTTAAAAGTTTTCAACTACCATATTAGGTACACGTAAAACATTCGTGAGAATATTCAAGTTTGCTTCTGTGGGTATGTATATTTTTATATAACATTATGCTAGAATTTTAATTTATATTTGAATATAACATAGTAGATAATTATTCATGTAGTATTTTAAACATAAGGTTTTTGAGAATAGAGGTTATTATAATTATTATGATGAGAAATTAAAATTTAGAAAATGTAAACAGTTTTTAGCGTAATACTTATGTAGTGTGCCATCAAGTTAAAACCATCTGTTGTTGCCAATATAATTGTACAAAATGTGATTTTAAACATAAACAACTACATTTTTTAAATTTCCAGCAAAAAGACAAAAAGAACAGTTTAATTAGACATTATTCAAGGTAAAAGTGCATTTAGTAAAGAAACCACTCTCCCTACCCAATTAAAGGTTTGATAACTAGTGAGGAACTCACTTTCTGTTCACAGGTTTCTGTTTGAACCGGCGTGGCGCGACAATGAGAAAACACTTTCCTTGATTTCCTTCATATTCAGGATGAAATGGAAGTTTTTCCATGTATAGGTTTCAGTAAAGCCTCCACTCTCTATTTAAACTCACTGTCTCCATTTTATCTCTTAGTGCCTCTCTTTTAACTCCCCCGACTTTCCATATTGTAATGGTAAATGACCTGTAAATAATTTCTTCTCGCTTGACCTTTCGTTGCAAAACACTTTTCATGGCTGTTTTTTGGTTGCTGTTTGAAAATTAGGGTTAAAATTTTAATCTCTCTAACTTTTACAACACGGTGAATATTGCTATTTGTGCTGGAACTGAGCTACAATCGGCAGTAGTTATGATCGAGGCTCAAAATTGTATAGGCTATATCGTGTATATATATATATATAGGTATATACATTGACTCTTGCTCCTTCCATCATAACTTTCAAACGAATGTAGATAGAAAAAACTATTTCAAGAAATGCTTTAGGAGTATAAAATAAGGGTATACTAGTGCAGCTTTCCTCCTTTGTAAATGAATTAAATCAAATAAAAAAATCTTTATTTCCATTATGTTACAACAATTTATAAAGTCATAGGAGCACAATTTTAAACGTATAACTTACAATTACTTCACTAATTAAAAAAAACATAACTTATTAAAAAGTTATGTATTTACATATTTGTGGACATTTTTCATAACATAGGTGCATAGCACCTGTGCGTGATAGAATGAGTCTCATTTATTCACAAATAAGGTCTTTAGGGAAATAAGATGTTAAAAAAATGTTTTTTCACGTGAATCGTAAAAAATTGCCAGAAGTGGGGAATACGTATACATATAGATAAAGTTCATAGTGGTCTAGAAGAAAAAAACAGTATAAGGTTTTAAAAGTGACAAAATAAGTAAAACATTCTTATTGTTGGATGTAAGTATTCAAAATATAAGTAAAGGAACGAACTTACAGACGAGAAGTAGTAAACCGAAAGAAAATCGACACCTCAGTCAGGATAATGCTTGAGGCCTCTGCCCCCCTCCCCTAGGCATCCTACCCCAAACTCATCTTACCCCGCACCTTCACCTGCTACGCTGGCAACAAACAACACACGTTGACACACACGCACTCACTCGCGCACAAATATAAAACATGCTTTCATCCTGTAATTCAGTTTTGAACATTAAACTCTTGTAATTAGATGATATGATCCTTTCCATATAATCACAACCCACACTTTTTAAAAATTTGTTACTTTTATTTTATAAGTTGATAATGTATATAAAAACATATTAATCAGAAGTTCTGGTAAATTTCTATAAATAATGTGAGAAACGTAAAATGTACTTGTTTTTGAAAAGGTTCTATTTAGCCTGGGCGTAAAATATGGAGAATTAAAACATTTCTTGTTGCGTAATATTTAGTAGGAAATTCAAATATACTTGTGTAATGTTTAAAATTATACATAGGTACTACTGTAACAAAAAGTTGTTTTATATCCAAAACTTTCATGTCGGTGAACAGCGCCTCCGATGCGTAATGCCTGTTTTTTCCCAGTGCTGCTTCAAGTATTCTTTTCTGAGTTACAAACATTGGATTTAAAATACTTCTATAACTAGCACGTCACATTATGATCGCCCCCTCCAAAAACGATGGAGAATATGCGAAGTAATCTATTATTATTTCTTCTAAAGTTGAAAATTCTTGCAATTGACTAAAAGTATAAATGAGTTTTCTAAGTCTATCTTTAACATAGACAACACGTGCAGATGAATTCATTCTTTTGTCCAATATAACTTCTAAATATTTACACTTGTCAACCCTTTCTAAAGTTCCGCAATGACAAACCAGACTTGTAGGATCATCACACGTATGGTTGAATTATATTAATAAGGGTGTCGCTGCCTCTCAGGACAATAGGATAAATTTAGACTTAAATATATTTAAGAAAAGCAAATTTTGACCAAACAATTTTTTAATTAGATATAGATTACTATGATTACTATAAATTACTATGCACTTTTTGAAAAACTTAGTCCTAATTGGACCCCTCAAATAATAAAGCAGTATCGTTTGCAAAAAGTGAAAGTTTCCCAGAAATATTAATTTTAGAAATATTATTTATGTAGATTAAAATCAAAATAGGTCCTAAAGTGCTAGCCTGGATTACCCCATAATTTACCGACGCCAGAGAACTTATGATTCCGTTAATTGTGGTTATTTTTTGACAAGTTTATAGATAGCTATGGTACCAACTAAATAAATTATTTTTTATTCCAACTAATGTAAATTTTTGGAGTAATTTGTATCTGTCAAGTGAATCAAATGCTTTGGCTAGATCAAGGAACGCCAATAAACATTTTTAGACGCCATTGCTTCGTTCAGATTCTTAGAGAATCTGCGATATTCTTTGATTTTGTAAATACGAAATGACAATCAGTTAATATTCTAAATGAGAGACTAACTATTGGTCTTTAACTGCCGTTTCCAATAATTTTGAAAATACACTTAACAGGCTAATCGGTCTATAGATTGACATCACGGTAACGTCATCCGCTTGGAAGGACTGGTGATCTTGAAAACATCTGGAAATTTGCCTGTTCGTATATTTAAATTAACTATGTGAAAAAGTGGAATGCAAAGGAATTGGTAGTTATCAATCAAGTGTTAGAGAAGTTAATATTTTTGAAGGAAAAGGTAGAAAACGAATGGAGATACCTTGAGGTTGACCCTGTTCTAACGCCAATGCCAATTTATCTCAAATCTAATTTCTTTGTATTGCAATTGCTGAATAAATTAAGTAAAAGACAATAAGCATGATTTTATGGATTTTAATTTTTAATTTCTACAGAAATAAAAACAGTAGAAAAATAGATTGATTCAAAATCACATGAGTTTTTAAATACATACGGATTTTCATACAAGTTTCTGATTAAAATCATAATATGAGAATATTCATTAATTAGGTCTTTAGACGGTTAAAATAATTGTAGAAAACCACGGAATTATATTCTAAATTTCTTTAAAAATGTAACTCAAATTAGCACTCTCTGTGATGGCTTTTGATTTTTTTTTAAGGGGCGTCCGGGGGCCATATGCTGCGCATGTTAAATTAGTCATTTTAAGGTACACATATCTCTAAAACCTACTCTAATTTTTTATTTAGTTATGTATGTCTTTTAGAGTATTAATGGCACAGGAATTTCTAAAATAACTTTATTTAGGTATTTTAACAAATTTTTCTAAAATTTACTTTTTTTATTCGAAAATTTTGACTTTGCACCCATGTAGAATTAGTGTTAGGTTTTAAAACCAAACTTCCTGTGCTGTAAATAAAAACCATAAAATTGTGAACAAAAAAAAAAAACAAAAAACTATACTAATACCTCGAATAGTTTGGAAGATATGGGTACCGAAGTGTAAAAAACAAGTTTTTTCGGGAATTCCATTTATTCTAGGCTATAACCTAAACAATAGTGACTCATGTACCCTCAATGCATTCCTGCTGCATAGGCTGGGTTATCTGGATTCTCATGCTCATATATATCCTCCAGACGTGTTTTAGCTGCCTCCCGCTTCTGGCGACACTTCTTTTAATCTCTTCCACTGCCTTTTGCGCCTTCCTTATGCGCGTCTTGTCGAATGCAGCAGCGTGGGGTTAGCTAAGTCCTTGAAAATTTGTTTACCCTGTTCCATTACTACAGGGGCAATGTGGAAGTGTTCCTTGTGGTCATATGCTTCTTTCTTCTGGATAGCTTGTTGGTATTTGCACCACGTATCAGCAGTTTTCGGACACAAACTGGGCGTTGGTTCTTCATTTGTTGAAATTAGATGGAAATACTCCGCCCAAACAGCCCTCTTCATATTTTCCAGACTGTCAACATTTATTCTAATGGCCAGCCCATAGTATAATGAATTTCATTTATAGCCTCAAGAGTCAACCTACCTTTTCTCCCCAATAGTTTTATCATCGGGAAGTGCAAACAACACAATTCACAAAGCAAATAACACAGAAACTTTGGTTATAACAGATGACAACAAATGAGAAAGAACCATATGACAGTACAGAACAAACAGTGTTACCAACATAACACGTATGTGTCGCTTATATTATTACAGCTATAGTATGTATAAATATACGTCCCAAGCCCTGACGCCCCTACCAGCGAAAAACACAGTGCAGACCATTACAAATAAATTAATTACATAAGGTTGCACTCGTCCAAATTGTATGTATGACATGTCAAATTACTCGTAAGATTCCAAAGAATACAAAAATGGCAAAAAATAAAAATTTAAATTTTGACCCAAAATGGACCCCGGACGCCCCTTAACTATTTACTTGACTGAAAAAATGAAATGTTTTGTTTTTACGAACAACTTTAATTTAATAAACAGATATTGCATTTTCTGTCTTATTTTTTGTATGTGTTGATTTGATTAAGCATTATTTTTTAAACTTTTTGTTGTTTATTACCTATTTTAAGTTATTCTCTTTGGAATTAAATTCTGTAAGAATCTTGGTTAAAACACTTGCGTGTTTGTTTACGATTTAATAAAGTTAGTGTACTTCAAATCTAAACAAAGCATGTTTTTCGAGACCGAATTTTGCATTTCTTTGCCTGATATCTCAAAAATGGGTGGTCTAACAGGTGTAGGACGTATTTTATTCAATTTATGAGTTCATTGTACATAAAATACCCCATATAAATATGAGTTTCGCTTTATTTCCGTTATTTGTAGAAAACCGGGGGAAATATTTTGCTAGCCTAACAAACGTTTCGAGAGATATGTCAACATTTATCAACTTAGGTGTTTGAGAATGCACAGAAATCTTTTTGCGATTAAAACTTATAACTAGAAATGCGACTGACAAATGTAAGTGAAGGTTTTTATATAATTCTCGTTTAACTAGATTATATACGCTTTTCCAAATTCATTGAATCCACCTCCTTCTTCTTTTTCGACTAAGATTTATTTTTTCAATTGAATTGAAGACCTATAGTTTAATTCAGCAATACCTTCCCATTACTTATTGTTTCATGAGCGTTACTTATTTTTATGAGTTCATCGAGTTAAATTTCTTGCACAACACACTGTTCTAATTATAATAATACATGCGAAATTAGTTGCACCATATTCCATTTTATGTGGAAGTATTCGATGCTTATACAGCATTGTAGTTAAGGGGGTCATGACTATTGTTCCTCTATAAAACAGTAATTGAATATTAAAACAGAATAAATATAATAAATCACTAGAATTTCCGAATAAAAATATAAATGTTTTCTACAGAAATTCTTCAGAAATTATAAAGCGCTGTTACTATTGAAACTGTATAAGTCAAATTGTATGGAGTGAAATAATTCAAGAACATTCTAAACTCTTCAACAAATTTTTAAGTTGCTTATAATTATGTGTGATTGTTGGAACTTCGGCCATGTTGCATCCAGCTCAGCTGCACAATAGTGGCCATGAAACTTTCTACGCTACAGTTATGTGTTTAAATCAAAACAGAAAATACTCATTCTGTGTCTTTAGACGGTTAAAATAATTGTAGAAAACCACGGAATTATATTCTAAATTTCTTTAAAAATGTAACTCAAATTAGCACTCTCTGTGATGGCTTTTGATTTTTTTTTAAGGGGCGTCCGGGGGCCATATGCTGCGCATGTTAAATTAGTCATTTTAAGGTACACATATCTCTAAAACCTACTCTAATTTTTTATTTAGTTATGTATGTCTTTTAGAGTATTAATGGCACAGGAATTTCTAAAATAACTTTATTTAGGTATTTTAACAAATTTTTCTAAAATTTACTTTTTTTATTCGAAAATTTTGACTTTGCACCCATGTAGAATTAGTGTTAGGTTTTAAAACCAAACTTCCTGTGCTGTAAATAAAAACCATAAAATTGTGAACAAAAAAAAAAAAAAACAAAAAACTATACTAATACCTCGAATAGTTTGGAAGATATGGGTACCGAAGTGTAAAAAACAAGTTTTTCGGGAATTCCATTTATTCTAGGCTATAACCTAAACAATAGTGACTCATGTACCCTCAATGCATTCCTGCTGCATAGGCTGGGTTATCTGGATTCTCATGCTCATATATATCCTCCAGACGTGTTTTAGCTGCCTCCCGCTTCTGGCGACACTTCTTTTAATCTCTTCCACTGCCTTTTGCGCCTTCCTTATGCGCGTCTTGTCGAATGCAGCAGCGTGGGGTTAGCTAAGTCCTTGAAAATTTGTTTACCCTGTTCCATTACTACAGGGGCAATGTGGAAGTGTTCCTTGTGGTCATATGCTTCTTTCTTCTGGATAGCTTGTTGGTATTTGCACCACGTATCAGCAGTTTTCGGACACAAACTGGGCGTTGGTTCTTCATTTGTTGAAATGAGATGGAAATACTCCGCCCAAACAGCCCTCTTCATATTTTCCAGACTGTCAACATTTATTCTAATGGCCAGCCCATAGTATAATGAATTTCATTTATAGCCTCAAGAGTCAACCTACCTTTTCTCCCCAATAGTTTTATCATCGGGAAGTGCAAACAACACAATTCACAAAGCAAATAACACAGAAACTTTGGTTATAACAGATGACAACAAATGAGAAAGAACCATATGACAGTACAGAACAAACAGTGTTACCAACATAACACGTATGTGTCGCTTATATTATTACAGCTATAGTATGTATAAATATACGTCCCAAGCCCTGACGCCCCTACCAGCGAAAAACACAGTGCAGACCATTACAAATAAATTAATTACATAAGGTTGCACTCGTCCAAATTGTATGTATGACATGTCAAATTACTCGTAAGATTCCAAAGAATACAAAAATGGCAAAAAATAAAAATTTAAATTTTGACCCAAAATGGACCCCGGACGCCCCTTAACTATTTACTTGACTGAAAAAATGAAATGTTTTGTTTTTACGAACAACTTTAATTTAATAAACAGATATTGCATTTTCTGTCTTATTTTTTGTATGTGTTGATTTGATTAAGCATTATTTTTTAAACTTTTTGTTGTTTATTACCTATTTTAAGTTATTCTCTTTGGAATTAAATTCTGTAAGAATCTTGGTTAAAACACTTGCGTGTTTGTTTACGATTTAATAAAGTTAGTGTACTTCAAATCTAAACAAAGCATGTTTTTCGAGACCGAATTTTGCATTTCTTTGCCTGATATCTCAAAAATGGGTGGTCTAACAGGTGTAGGACGTATTTTATTCAATTTATGAGTTCATTGTACATAAAATACCCCATATAAATATGAGTTTCGCTTTATTTCCGTTATTTGTAGAAAACCGGGGGAAATATTTTGCTAGCCTAACAAACGTTTCGAGAGATATGTTTATATGAATTTTTTCATTATTTTGATGAGAAGAAACTACGTAAGAAGTTAGTCGGGTTACTCGTGCGACTCCCTGTATATGGAAGATGATGTTATATTGGATTGTAATTACCAATCAGGTATTGGGTCAAAGTGTTGATGGGTCGTGTGGAAGGGGGATTGCGTGATTAGATTACGGCTAGGCACGTTTAAAAGTGTAATTTTATATTTACCAATGTATCTTAAATTCTTATGTAAATTTTTACAAAAAAGTTCATCTATAATACCAATTAAATAAAAAACTAATAGTAAAAACTAAAAATAAAACTAAATAAATTTAAAACTTATTAAACAAAAAGATGCCTACATGCAATATCCCAAATGGACATTCAACTACACAGGATATTTTTATAATCAATTACTAAACTTTACCTTCAATACAAGTAATTTAACGAGAACCGGAAGCTGAAGAGACTGCAATATCTTACAGGGAATTTGCATATCAATGAGACTCACATTAGGCTTACAGCACCTACATAACGTCGTTTCTCAGACTTGGTGACGTCATAAACACGCCTTTGGCTTAGAGACACATTGCAATTGCGTGTGAAATGAAGTTTGGAGAGACATTATCCTTTCTGACTGTGAGGGGAAATATAAAAATCTTATAAAAAATGACGTTTTTCTATTAACTACAAGCACAAAGCAAAACTATGTGAAATTCATGATTTGATGTTTGACATTTACAATGAACATCATAGAGAAATAAAAGCAATACTGATAAATGTTGAAATGAGAATTATGTATTGAGACTTCACAAGAGCCCCTTTGCGTTAACGAGCTGAAATAATGTAGGTATTGAATTCTTAATATATTGAAAAAATAAATTCAACAAAAAACCATACTAAGAAGAAAAAAACCGTAGACAATTTATGGAACGGAACATTATTTCCGCCTTTTATTGAAGCCTTTAATGCGCCTCTATTCATGTAAATTGAATTATCACGGTTATTTATTTTTAGAATTTTCTTCTGTACACATTTAGTGAATTTATATGTTCATATGATATGGGTAAGATTTGTACTATTAAGGGTTTTTGAGATTGCGAGCAACACGAACGACGAAGAAAATAATAATGCTTCCTTGATCGAACGTGAGGTAGCTAATTCAGCTACAAGACCCACCATAGCTCCTGGAGTATCTCCTAGTGTTCTTTGGCGACATGCTCTCGTATACATGCACTAGTTGTGATTCTACTTCTAAGTAAGATATGGAACTTATAGCGTGCTTGATAATGCTACATAAATGTTCCTCGTGTCACAGCCCAGTATGACCATCTGCAAAGCTAAAGTTAAGAATCATGCCGTTTGATAAAGCTATCATGGCCTCTGTATTGATCGTATATTAATGGCTGAGCTTGTCATTCTGTCTGTCCGCCAGGTCAATACTCGAGAATAGACTTGACATTTTGTATAAAGTTTAATCCCTTTATATGAAACAGCATGTTACTCAATTGGATTGGGATATCCCGTTGAGTTAGTGAATATTTTTACAATGGGATTGTGGGTGACAATAATAACAAAGAGAAAATCGCAGAACAAATAAATTAGTAAACGAAACGTGTACGATTATATCACATTTTAACATGTACTAAATACTTAATACTTAAATACTTAAGTAAATAAAAACTCCTTCAACAACTTATGTTTACTTTTGAAAAAATGTAAAAGAAGCAACAGTCATGTGTTCTTCTTTAAATGTTTATCCTTTGGTAAATGTTTACTACTGCGTTTTCTTCGGTTAGAAAAACGGGACAAATATATGTAAAAATAGACCTCGACGATTATCTAATTAAAACATGTTATGTTTTACACTCGTGAATTGGTTCTAAATTTTATCTTATAATATTAAATAACTAATTGTATACTAATTTGTGTTCCTATTGTTTATTGTGACGAACATTTATCAACTTAGGTGTTTGAGAATGCACAGAAATCTTTTTGCGATTAAAACTTATAACTAGAAATGCGACTGACAAATGTAAGTGAAGGTTTTTTATCTAGATTATATACGCTTTTCCAAATTCATTGAATCCATCTCCTTCTTCTTTTTCGACTAAGATTTATTTTTCAATCGAATTGAAGACCTACAGATTAACTCAGCACTACCTTCCCATTACTTATTGTATCATGAGCGTTACTTATTTTTATAAGTTCATCGAGTTAAATTTCTTGCACAACACATTGTTCTAATTATAATAATACATGCGAAATTAGTTGCACCATGTTTCATTTATGTGGAAGTATTCAATGCATATACAGCATTGTGGTTAAGGGGGTCATGACTATTGTTCCTCTATAAAACAGTAATTGAATATTAAAACAGAAAAAATGTAATAAATCACTAGAATTTCCGAATAAAGATATAAATGTTTTCTACAGAAATTCTTCAGAAATTATAAAGCGCTGTTTCTATTGAAACTGTATAAGTCAAATTGTATGGAGTGAAATAATTCAAGAACATTCTAAACTCTTCAACAGATTTTTAAGTTGCTTATAATTATGTGTGATTGTTGGAACTTCGGCCATGTTGCATCCAGCTCAGCTGCACAATAGTGGCCATGAAACTTTCTACGCTACAGTTATGTGTTTAAATCAAAACAGAAAATACTCATTCTGTGTGTGTTTAATGTAACCAATTCTTTCTTCTCTGTCCCAGTTTGCATTTATCGTTGGTCATAAATCCGTTTACAATATGAACTCTATCATTTCGTGAGTATATACAGAATATTTCGACAGGTAGCTTTATTGGAATTGGGGTTAATTAGGTTTTAGTATATTTTTATATTCATATAATATATTACAATTAGTATAAGAGAAACTGCACCCATGAATAAAGTGCACATTTTAAGAGTATTAAGCTAGGGCTGTAGGAAAGTATTAATTCATTTCTTCAGATTATTTTTAATTGATAATATAGAAGACAGGAACCGAACATGGACATGACATAACAACGTAATCTGCTACTAGCATACCGTCAGCCTCATGGTGATGATACCTATCACAATGATTACGATAATTATTAATCAGTCATGATGTTTTCTAAACTTTATCAGTATTTAATCATAATTATTAAAAAATGTTTATTCAATACTTAAAACAATAAGTGTAGAACGTTTGGATTTCTACGTGATTGGTTGAAATGGGATATTACTAATAATCATAAACTTTGTAGGTGAACATATAGATACAGTTTTAAATTCAATCAACTTTGTTCAAAAGTTTTCACAAGTATTTATCCCATAAAAAACTTAACAATTATTTCCAAACATACACAGTGATAATAATTTATAATGGGCTAATATACATCCTATGGAATAGGGGTTTGAGGAAATCGGATTAATAATGAATTTCCGAAATATTAGTTTACAATAGAAAGCCATAAGAATAAAAAAGAAATTATAATACTAAACAGAGCCATGAAGAAATACTACTAAGAAGTTACAAATATTGGGTTCGTAGTATGTTAATTGTAAATACAAATTTATGTTTTAATTTTAAAAGCGAATACCAAGCAGTGAAGTATACATAGTTAGTATGTAACATATTATGATAATACACTTAGACCCTAACAATAGAGAGAAAAGTTATTTGAAAAATAGGTTAGACCATTAAAAATTTGATCTGAAAATATAATTTTATGAAACAATCAAAGATTATTTACAAACTAATAAAATTGTTTTTAGTGCAAAGAGCATTTTATAATTTTGGAAAATTTTTGGATCCCAATTGTAATAATGTAAATTATTAGGAACATTTTACATCCATTTACATCCATCTCGTACTTACACATCATACTCTACAAATAGGGTTTCGTACTTTGAAATTTATTTTCTGAAAACTACTTACAAACGTCTCTCCTTAGCTATACTATAACTAATCTATCAAAAGAGCTCTTTTATTTTCTGTAATTATATATGACATATATAATCTTTCCTATACATATGAATAAATCATTTTTAGTTTAACAGTCATAGAGCAACATGGTTGTCATATTATGAATAAAGGGATTGTGTGTACGTATGGTAAAGAAATTAATTTGGAAATAAACATATTATCATCAACTGCAAATTAAGTGCAAAGATATGTATAAAGAAAGCATATTAAATACTTTAAAACTGTACAAAAATGTTAGTTCTTCCCGGCTAAAGAATTAAAACATACGAGTACTACTTAAAAGTAAAATGTAATGTAATATTTAAAGATTTGCCTCTTTATCATTGCTGATATCGTGTCTCTCAATAAAAAAATAATAAAAAACGCTCTGAACGCTGAGAAATATTTATGATAAACATCAACCAGCTGAGATATGGACAGTTTATTTTTTTCAGTGGCCATTAAAGTGCCAGAGGTGAGATTCCATCTCTTAATCTCCGCTCTACTCGCTCTTATAACCCACCCACGCTTACGGTTTCCAACCTTTGAATAATTAATTCTCGTGTTTTAACTTAAGTGACTACCGTTCGTGTTACTTTCTGAATCGAAATAGTTAATTCTTTGTTAGATTTAATTAGTATGTTTCGACATTTTAGAAACTACTATTCCTGAAATAGTTTGTACAGTATATTAACCCACATTATCATAGTGGTACCTATATAGGACCCACGTAGGACTATATGGTACTGTGTATTAACTGTCTTGAGTAGTCATGGACACATTAACCTACAGGCAGGTGTGAGTATTTGTTGGGATTCATAGTCACATTTTATCTGAGACATCCTTAATTGTATTATTTTTGGCGAGCTAAGGATGAAGAATCTGCTGCTAGATACTATAAAGGCAGTAGTATATCCTTCCTTTCCTTCATTCCAGTGCATTGAACTTAACCGTACTGGTAGAAAAACAAACCAGAGCTTATATACGCTCATAAAAGTTATATATGTTCCATTAGACTAGTGTTGGTTTTATTAATTGTTGTAATGTTTGCATTAATGATCATTATTTTTACATTAACAATCCCACACGAATACCCAAAAACATATAGTTCTGGATAAAATAAAATTCGTGAAAATTAGGTATTTATAACTGCATACGACCATATAAATTCATAGGATTAACGTTCGGTTTGAGGTAAAAATATATTTCTACTTCTATTTTTCACTGAGAGATGTATTCATATCTAGATTTTCATTGAGATTACAACTGTTTAACCTTGGGCGTTGAGGAAAAACAGCAGTGTTTATAACTTTAGTGAATAAACCACTTTTCATAATTAAAACTTACTAACTTGCGAATAACTAAGGTTCATGCTTGTTCCAGGAATAGAAACACTTTCCTTTTCATTGAGGATAAAAGACAATTTTCCAAAGTAGACTATACATTTCAGTAAAGCCTCCACTCTCCCTTTTACCTTACGCCCGTCTCTCCATACGGTAAAGCTAAATGACCTGTGAATAATTTCTTCCCGCTTGACCTTTCACTGCAAAAACTTATTGGCAGTACTTTTAAAACAAGGGTAAAGTGCAATATTAAAAATTAAAGATAGAAGTAAAGACTCACATTAACTATATTATACTTACCTATTACTATATTTCTACCTATCTCATCGCATTAAGCTTCTAAGTTTCAGTATTCTTTCAGCATATCTTATAGAATTTACAAAGTGTACTACTATCAGTTGGACGATATCAGTTAAGTATTAATGAATCATAATTGGATTTTTATAGGAAGAGTTGGTTAATATAATCTCCTCCACAACTTAAACCTAAATGACACAAAAGTAACAGCGTAGAACTTATTTTGGGTGGTTTTTGAAATGTAATTTACAGTGCAATTAAAAAGTGTTTTCACTTGTTTTTTCAATCAGTATAAATGGAAAGAAATCTTCGGTGAACGTGTACAGGTTCTAAAAGGACAGTATAAACTTTCTGGCCCGTAAAGAAGTGTTAACTCACTCTTTCTTTCCACAATAGTTAGGTTATAGATAATGCAACATTTCTAAGTATAAAAACTGTACGCCATCTAATGATTTTTAAGTATGGAGAATGATTAGATATGCCAAATAAAATTCTATAATGACTAGACCCTGAAAAGTAATTTTGTCCTTGACGCAAGTTACATCGCTTACTCGGTATATCTATAGAGTGGGTCTCAGGCTGGAATGTTTCTGAGCCAAGATTGATTGCTATAATAGAATATATGTACCACTGAGATTATTGTTACATATCTATTCATTTACTATTCCATTTTTAATTTTAACAACTAAGTTTTAAACTAAATTGTCACTGTCCCTCTTGTATGTTTAGTAATATTAACTTAAAACAGATTTATTCACTTATTATATTCCTCTGATTTCTGCGGAGGTTCGTCGATGGACTCCCTGGCCTAATGTAGTACTGGTGGTGGGTTTGAAAAAGTGGTGATTTTTTTAAGCATCAGATACTTGAGCCGGAAAATTACTCTCAGCACTCAGAGGCACAGAGTAAGTCAATCTGGCACTAAGTAATCGTGCTAGATTAAAATAAAATTAGAGTAAATACCGTACTTAAGGGACAGAGAATCTAGGAACAATCTAGCTTGTGGTTTTATGGTGATGCCGGGTCCGCCGGGCTAACGACTAAGCGACGCGACGCCAGATTTACATGACAATGACGTGATCGACAGGAACCCCACCTTTTATCAGTTTCACACACCTGCGCGTCTTGCGATATCACCTTGGTCTTAGTTTTGTTGCCCTTTTACCTTCTGTTTTTGTGTTTTATAGCATTTGCTAAACAAAGAAGTAAGTATGATGTGTGTTTAATCTGAAGAGTTTACGAAATACCAAATAATTTAATAGCAGGAGTTGCCGAATTACTAAGATATGTAGAGAAATAGTTACAAAATTGTATATGCACATTGAATCTAGAAAATTGTAGGACTTCAATTATTTAAAAACTTTGAAACGAAACAAAATGTATACAAATATATTTTTTACATAAATTTTAATATATGCATATGCCATTCTCGTACTACAGTAGTCCATAAATATGTGATGGAACAGTAAATTAGATTTTACCTTTTTTAATTGTCATTCGTGATAAAAACTAGAAACACATGCGATACTTGTTGAAGAAATTTATATATTAATTTATAAATGAGAAACACATATATAATTGAATAATTAAATAAAAGAGTGAATATTGAAGAGACTGCTATTAAAGTGTTATGACACCAGGGACAAAAATCTACAAATCCACTATTTTAGTTTGAAATTATGATTATTTAACACTATATTCATGATAGAATGCTTATTGACTAACCAAATTGATCCCTAATCAGGGGATATTGATGCCTGTTGATGGCGTATAATTTTATCAATTATTACGATCATTAAGTGTTAAGTATATAAATCTAATAAATAGCTCATTCCAACATACTTCAGTAAGGGTTTACGTAAACTACAGAAGAGAATGTGGTAAACTGAACAATCAGGCACGCAAACATGAACCTTGCTGGAATCCATGTCACGTTTCAAGTGCAACATACTGTTACATAATCCATTTACGTACATAGGCATAATCCATGTCCTAGAGCTGTTACTTAAACACGTCAATTGTAAAGCATAACTGTAATTTTTACAGCATTTTATCATGAACACATTATTTACAGCCTTATACATTTAATAACTGGTTTGTTGCCGAAGGTTAACTGTTTTATTATTTTGGACTATATTTTACACAGATTACTTCAGATGAACTGGAGTACTTAGTTCAATAAAGCCCCAGTATTGGTATGCCTGCACACGATTAACACTTTAGATTAAGAAAAAGAGTTTTATTACAGAGTGTTAGGGCTGTGTCCTGTAGATGTTATATAAAGTGCAAATGTAAAAAACTTTTGTTATTTGATTTGCCATAACACAATTCACACAATATACTTAGTAACAGTATATCGCGTACTCAAACACTCACGAAATTTGAATTTACTTTTAAATTATTCAACGCCAAGTTAAAATAATTTTTACTGGCACAAAAACATTCTTAAACAGGATATATTTACCGTAAAAAT
Organism: Homalodisca vitripennis; assembly: GCF_021130785.1. Taxonomy (NCBI): domain Eukaryota; kingdom Metazoa; phylum Arthropoda; class Insecta; order Hemiptera; family Cicadellidae; genus Homalodisca; species Homalodisca vitripennis. Next base: position 141,430,315 of record NC_060207.1, read on the forward strand.
GGGTTTGCCTTAATACCTAATCTTAATTTTTGAAATAGTTTCCTGTAATTGTTGTAGTCAAAATCACATAGAATACTTATTATATTATACTTATCTTATGCTAAACATTTTACAGTTTATAAATGCTTGTCTAGATTTAATTCTTCTTAATCAATATTGTATAAACAAACCTTTAAAACTATGTATGGTCTGGACCTCGCATACATTCAAACATGTCAATCGTTCTCCTCACCGGCCGTACTAAAATCAAAGAAATTATGTATTAGATTTGGTTTATGACTTAAAATGATTTTCAGAGCTAACGTTTACTTATTTCTAAGCCGTTCAAAAGTTATTATGTAATCCCAACTATTTTCAGCAACTATTTAATAGGATTTAACTTCGGCTTCGCAAGCGATTTTCCGTTGAAAGACATTGATGCTATGAATGCATTCTCCTTAAATTCTATAAATGACAGTCCCTAAAATATGTTCCAGTTTCCTCACCATTTTTGATTTAAGTTTAAAGAACAATGAGTAAAGAACAATCCTGAACTTAGAGTGTGAAACAATTGTTATAAATACCCATTAAATAACTCAAATTTATTTCCGATATTCTATGATATTTTATTGAATATATCTAACAGTTTCATTAACAACTACAATATTTTAGGCCAGCATGGAGGAATACTAATGTCGAGGTCATTAACTTTCAACTAACTAATGGTGTAACTAATGACGGGACACTGTGTACTTTAGAAACTGAAATAGGCATATTTTAGGTATACCGGGTGGCTTTTTTAAATGGGCCACCATTTTGATCTTAGAAACTATCAAACTGATAGCAAAATTTACATGGGAAATCTTCCCTTGTTTTGAAGACATTTAAAATAGGTACATAAAAAAACTGAGACCATTTCCAACATGGCAGTCTACTATCTTTTTCATACTTATAATAAATAATAATATACTTAATAAAATTCAGTATATTATCGTTATTTTGACAGAAAAAGTAGTTTTAAAACTTTTATATTCTTGAAAGGTATGAGGTCTAGAAATGCTGAGATTCCTTATAGAGTTTAACATTAGAAAAATTCCATAAAGGAGCGTCCATTTTAATATTCTTAATTGTAAATCTAACATATGTACCATAAAGTGTCTCACTTTGACCTACTGTAATTTACTACTAGTCGTAAGTTATTGCTAGTGCCACTACTGAGTTTGTGTTGTAGCCCCGGTCACGAAGATATATATATATATATATATATATATATATATATATATATATATATATATATATACATATGCAGGTCTGAGAAACATAATCATGTCTAAAGCAATTAGGGTGAGTGTTATAAAAGTATTTAGATCTGTAGTAATAGTTAGAGAGTCATTTTGTCTTTGATATGTGCACAAAAGTAGTGATCAAGCACTGCATACTTACTATATAGAGTAAAAAGTATTTCTACTCAAACTTTTAATTTTCTTATTTCCATAACTCTGTGTTTAGCAGCGATTGCAGACACGTTTGAAAATAAGAAGTTTTGTTAATAACAAGCTTGCCGACTCTGCCCATTTATCCAATAGGTAAAATCCTCACACAGATCTGTACTCTATTGGTATAGGCAGAATAACTTTCTTTATGTAAAAAACGAAAAAATAGCCTCCTTGGCACGAACTATACTAGTAATTTTCATTTCATAATGTAGATTCACTTTAATGTAATATATATTTAAATTTATTTAAATTCTTCTTAGAGCCTCAAAACTTTTCATAACAATGTGTATAAACATTTTCCACTGCCCAGAAAATTATACTTAATTTACATCCTAACTAGTCTGTAATGTACGTCAGTTAATTTTTTAACACTAATAATTAATTGTGATAATAAATTATGCAATTAAATTGTTGCTTTAGAAGTACAATATGATCAGTCTGCCACTTGTCTGATAGTTATTTTCTGTTTAGTACTGATATGTTTTTTTAATAAGTATGAAACAAATGGATACTTGAATATCCTCACTTTATATTACACATCTAATCGGTGTCAATGGAGAAGTGACCACTGACTTCCATTTCAGAGGTATGCAGGTATCACTTTGAATTCACGTGTTCATAAGAAAGTTTGCGCTGTTCCAATTTAGGACACAAACAAATACATTCTTAATATTTTATAAGCAATGACTATTGACTATTGACTACCTTTATTAAGGAGGCCCATTTCACACCAATTGAATTTTAATTTTTGGCTCCGAAGGTTTTTAAAGAAAACGGTTGAGGCACATATTTATTGACCTCCCAGAAATTGAACCCGAAACTTCTTGGTTAAAGAGCCGCACCTTTACCCCTACGTTATGGTGAAGACCAAAACGAAAAAAAGTGTTCTGCCATAACCATAATCATTCACGTCTTTAATTATACAAAAATGATGGTTTGATAAATACCTTACAGTGTTTTATTTACTGGATTATAAAGTAAATGCGACTTTCGATTTTAAAATGATAAAAACATAGACTGGTAGGAATAAGTGGAACAGTGTCTGAGTCATCGAATGTTGGTTATGACGTCACCAAGACTGAGTAACAATGTTATGTGGTTGTGTTATAAACCTGACGTGAGCCTCATTGATATGTAGATTCCCTTTAAGGTAGTACAGGCTACGGTCCTTGGGGATGTCATTAAATTGGTATACGCGTGTCCCTCAAAGAGGTTTAAATGATTGATTTTATATTACTTGTCCATTATGAACCGAACATTTTCACTCTACACATTTCATTAAATAGATTGTAAAAATATTCGGTGACAATTTTAACTCTTTGTCAATTATTGAAACAAAATAGAGACACATTGAAAATTCGGGACTACCGCAGGGCACATGTTTGTGTACGTGATAGTTCAGTTTACCACATTTACTTCTATATCCGACTTGAACTCTTTCCACAACGCAAGTTGATGAATCTCAACATCGTTATATGTAATTACATTTGTTCAATTAGCGTTAAATGCCAGATTATAAAATTCAGATACAGACAATATAATTGATTACAGTAAAGAATAAAAGCTTTGCCAGAAATTTCACACTGAGTGGGTTCGTAATAATTGGTCGTGTTTATTGTATGTTTTAGTAGACATTTTATATTCAGAAAAATAGAAAGTTCACATAACAATAAATGTTTACGTAATACTGCAGTGAGAGAAAGGTATGTCTGTTTAAACATTATCAAAATGTATATACGGAATATTCTATTGTTTATACATTTGTATTGCCTATACATCTATATATGTGTATTATGTAAAGGATTGTCTATATAATGTAAGCTCTCTCTCTCTCTCTCTCTCTCTCTCTCTCTCTCTCTCTATATATATATATATATATATATATATATATATATATATATATATATATATTATATATATATATATAGCCGCGGGCAAGTGCTAGTATATATATATAGTGCTAGTATATATATAACTATATATATATAACTAATAATAATAATATATAAATAACTAATATATATAACTAACAATATATATATAACATAAATAACTAATAATATATATATATATATATATATATATATATATATATACATATATTTCTTGTGTGCGTGTGTATGTCGCTGAACTCTTCCTAAAGGGATGGACCGATTTTAATTAAATTTGTTGTAGAAGGATTCCAGTATAGTTCAGATTTACAATTCGGTCCAATTTAAATTGTTTATTTAATTAATATTTTATTTCTAAATTTTTGTTGAGTTTGGAAGGTTTTATCTTCGATTCGGCCGACTGCGCTACGACATGTAATACAAATTGAACTGATACTTAACAGCTGTTTATACTTTCAGCAGAAGTGCATCAAAGAGGCAGAATCATTTGTTTGCATTTACAATCTAGAAAATTATTATTGCTTGATCAGTAGTGTAATAAAGATTGCATTGACATAGTTATTGCCTAATTTTAAATTTACACTGCACCAATGATCAATAAATTATCTAATGCAATAAAAATACAATTAAACGCTGTTATAAAAACCACCCCATTAACAAAGCAGTGAATGTTTCCATGGTAATCGATTTTGATTAGATTGAAGGTAAATTAAAAGAGCCGAAAAAGACGCTTTATGATCGAAATTGGTTTTCGTTCATACATTTTCTTGGTCGGAGGGCAAGGCAAACTCCACAATAATACTGCATATCGTAGCCAGAACATTAATTTTAACAGAACGCATTTGTTTCTTTATAATCCAATTAGTTTATTGAGATCCATCCATATAAATTAATTGTACTTGTAAATTAAAAACCACGAATGAAAGAGGCAGGAAATATGGTACATAATACGCCCAACAGGCTCACGAAGGAACGACTATCAATGATCTCAGGAAGTTTAGAATTTGATAGAAAAATAATACTTCAATACAGTGTACTGTTTCTCAACAAAACATTGCGTACGAAGCCGCGGGCAAGTGCTAGTATATATATATATATATATATATATACTAGCACTTGCCCGCGGCTATATATATATATAAAATATATATATATATATAAATATATATATATATATATATTATTAGTTATTTATGTTATATATATATTGTTAGTTTTATATATATATATATATTAGTTATTTATATATTATTATTATTAGTTATATATATTATTAGATCATATGTTAGTTTGGTAATTTAAACGCATATGTGACAGATACGGCCAAGTACAAAATAATTGAATCGTAAAAAGCGAGGGCCCTGTGCTGTAATGGTAACACATTCACCCGGAAAGTGAGAGATCCGGGTTCGAGTCCTGGCGGAGCAAGTACTTTTTGCGATTCAATGTTTATTGACATTTTATATATATATATATATATATATATAATTTACATATATATATAATTTACATATATATATATACATTACATATATATATATATATGTATGTGTGTGTGTGTGTGTGTGTGTGTGTGTGTGTGTGTGTGTGTGTGTGTGTGTGTGTGTGTGTGTGTCTTTGTATAATATAATAAGAAGGTCGAATGTATAACATTCTTAGGAATTTCAGAGGCTTGGCAATTGTGTCGTTAAAATAATAGCAAAAATATTTTTTGTTTGAAATTCAACAAAATATTACTTGCTAGCGAACTTAATAAAATAAGTTATACAGTGGTCGCACTGTTCGGGGGGATGTTCTGCTCATCCTCTGAATGTTTGGTGGACGTGGCATGCCTTTTTAATCAAACCAGAGAAGTTGCATCTGTAAAAAGTAGTCGCTCTTGACCTTAATCTACTTCCGAGGTTTATAGTACATTGGAAATAGCAGTCATTATTATTAACTATTGCATCGTGGATTATCAAGTCTTTACACTATTTTTTACCCTTTATTTCTATCTTGATCAATGTATCAGTAACTTTTCTCAATGCATGTAATCGTATATCATGTCTTTGCATGGAATTCAACTAGCTTTGATGACCTTTGAGGCGGTTATTTCTAATACTTTGAGGTTTATGGTGAGATCCATTACATATTATTTATATCTACGGCTCCAAGGACCAACAGATTTAATTTTTCATTATACCATATTCAAGGAAGATTCATACATGTACAGTGGAATTAAAAAATGTTTTGGGTATATATATATATATATATATATATATATATATATATATATATAAAACTATATTGATAACTGCTTAACATCCCAACTTCCTGATACAGCAGGGAATTAATTTTAGCAGGGATCTAATTCGTCCTTAATTTGATTTAAAAGTTATATTCTTCACGTTCCAAAGTTATACTATCCAGTATCAACAAAATAGTACAAATTGTCTAATATAAATATCATTTATAAAAATTTATTCATTACGCTATGTCATAAGTTATTAAATAACACAGTAGTAACTGAAATTACATAAATTCATAACGTTAGCTGCTAAACATCCTACTTCTTGATATATTACAGATCTTTTTCGTCCTAAATTTTTTAGAAGTCGAATTAAAAAAAAAAAAAACTATCTATTATGATAGGATATAAGTTATTAAATTACACTCACTGTACTCGTTCTTTTTTATTTAAATATTCCATAAAATTTGAATATACTCCCATCGTCTCAATGTCTTCATCCAAGGGGTTTTCAATAAATCATTGACTTGAGCGGCAACTTCCGGAAAGTAGGACAAACTGAGACTATTACACTAAAGTCTAATAAATTATTATTCAACATATCACTAACTGATTGAGACAAGAAATATTTGTGCCAAGTACGAGTAGCTGGAGCTACCGACAACAAACGTAGCAGACCCAGGATCGCTGTACATGCCAGGAAAATTTGGCAGAGATTACGTGGGTGCTGCGCAAAATGTGGCCTCTGAGAGCTATCGGATAATGAAACAGAGGAGATATCTTCTGTTGATATAATTGAGCGTACATGTCTTTTTTCATTCTTTCCGTCTTATATTTCACGGAATCGCAAAATAGATCAGAAAATCCTGAATATTCAAATAAAATATTTAAACCATGAGTGCAGAGATTTGCAGTTTAAAAATAAATTGGTCTTCATACTTACAAAGCTGCGTAAAATAGCAGACACTATATTTTTTCAAATTTATATTGATAGAGAACAATTTGTGTAACAATTTAAATAAGGTGAAATAAATTTTTATATTAATAGCATAACAGCAGTTTTGTTTAATATATATAGAATATACAGTTACTACTTCCTTTTGTGCAGTATAATACATGTATAATTTATATCTTGACTTCATACTATATTTCAATCAAATAGACCAGATTGAAAATAAAAATATGTGTTTCGTGAGAGTGATATGAATAAGAAATTCAATACTTTCTATAGTACCTTGGTTGCGATTTGAGATTAATCATATTATTACTTCCAAGTTGCCCTTTAATCACAGAATCAATGCTTAGACACACTATCGGGTTGCTAATTACAATCCAACATGACGTGAAGACACCATGTATGTCTATTATACAGATTACAGATCAAACTCATTAGCAATTACATCACATTGATCCCATTACTTATATACATACAGGGGTATATAAAAGGATATGACCTAACTGATTGACTGATCCTTCAATGCCCAGAAAAAAAACCATAAGCGATACAGACATGAGATTTGGTACATCGGTTTATCTTGTGCCTTAAAGGCACACTAAAGAGGGATTTTTCTCTGCGACATCAGGGCTCCACTCTACAGGTCACAAATGCTGCGAAAAAGCTAATAACAAATGAATTTCCCCAAACACGTGTTATAATTGAAAGAGCCTTTTAAATATATACAAATATTTTCTATGTAAACATTATAATGTGACAATAAAACCATATATTTAATTAATTTAACTACCACTTTAAATTTGTTAACACTTTTAGGCTTGAAAGTATTGAGTAAGCTTGATAGTAACAACTTATTTTTCAACCTTGGCTGCAATTGCTGTTAAAACTTAGTTTATGCAAATAAGAAGTTTTAGTATAACTATACTTTCCACTGTAAACATTGAGTAGTACAGATATCAATGGCAAAGTATTACATAACTTTTACGATAGATCTAAATACACCTCCCCTACCACCACGTTAACACTCACCTTAGTTGATTTTTGACGAAATCGCTCTTCTCAAACCTGCTTATGTATATTATATCTTCGTAATAGGGACAACAAAGCAATCTCAATAGTGACACCGAATAGGAATAACAGACTGATAGTAAACTACAGAGTCCGAAAGTAGACACTTTTTTACCAACTGAGGCTCTAAAATATGTTAGATATACAGTTAAATATATTAAAATGGACGCCTACTTAAAATAGAATTTACTTAATCTCTATAAGAAATCTTAGCATTTCGAGCTCTCATATATAAGTAAAACACATAGTAGAACACTATATAATAAAATAGTGGTAGGCTTTTAAAGTTCGATGTACCTATTTTTGAATGCCTTTAAAAACAAGGCAAGGTTCTCCATGTAAAGTTTGCTATCGGTTTTATAGTTTCCAACATCGCAATGGTGGCCCATTTAAAAAGCCACCCTATATATTTAAAATATGCCTATTTCCGTTTTTTAAACTACACACAGCCCCATAATTTAGCACACAACACGTGAGTTTGCTGAAAATCCAATGATTTCGACTTTAGTACTTCTCCACACTGGCCTGTAATTTATTTAAGTTACTCAAATTGTTGGAGCTATTGCAAAAAATATCATGGAACATTGGAAACAAATTTGAATTATTTTATGGCTACTTATAAAACAAAGTTCACACTCTGATTTCAGAGTCCTAAAACATTGTTCTTTAAACTTAAATAAACAATGGATTAGGAGACTATAATATCCTTCAACGACTATCAGGTATCTCTAAAGTATTTAGAATGTCATTTATACATATATCCATAGTGTCAATGTTCCTCAACAGGAAATTGCGTGCGAAGCCACATCCAACTGCTAGTAAATAGATGCTGTAAAGAATTGAGATTGCATAATAACTTTTTAACAGCTTAAAAAAATAAGTAAAACTTAACTCTGCATATTTTTTAGAGCATAAACCCGATCTAATACATCAGGTCTTTGCTTTGTTATGAGGACGTCCGGCGAGGAGAATCATAGACATGTTTTAATTTAAACAAGGTCCAAACTTTACATAGTCCTAAAGGTATTGTTTAGATAATAACAAGAGTTAAGAAGAATGAAATATAGACTAGCATTTATAAAATGTTAAAATATTTAGTATGATAATACAAAAATATCGTATGTGACTTTTATTACAATGGATACAGAAAAATAATATTAGAATGAAAATAAATCTATTTTACTCTTTAAAAATATAACCTGTTTAAGAATAATTTTGGGTCAATATAAATTATTTTAACTTGGAATCGAATTATATACAAGTAAATAACATGTTGTGAGTATTTGAGTATGCAACGTACTGTTATTAATTATATTATGTGAATTTTATTATGTTAAATGAAATAAAAAAAGTGCATTACACTTGCACTTTATATAATAAACTATGGGACACAGCCTTAATGGTATAAAATAAAACCCTTTTTAAAATAACACGTCTAAAGGTTGGGACACACATAACCAACCTGTGTGTGTTAGTGCCCGACACGTGAGTCGGCCGATTGTCGGTGCGGGCTCGACTCGGTTACCGTGAGACCACACATGTCCGTACGTAGTCCGAGCGCAACAATCTCACTGTTTGTACTAGAGCATGTTTCTTTTGCATTCGAAGTGACAGATACTTAAAAAATATTCGGAAGATTAAGTATTGCTTGAGATGAATATTAATTTCATTGTTGTTATTCTTATTAATCGCTCTGGTGAATGAAACATTGCAATGCTACAGTAAAGCTTTGTACAATCAACTAGTATGTAAAATTTGTAAATATCATTATCTTGGTTATATTTTTTATCCCTATAATTCTTGTTCATTGTGTTTCGTTGCAGTGAATTTCGGTCAAATACACTATAAACAGTATATTTGGTGTTTTTTGTATTAAACTCAAGAGGTATAGTGTCATGCCAGAGAGTTTGCCATGTTGCAAGCCCGTTTATAATAATTTGTAAAACATAGTAAATATTTTTAAAATATATACTAGAGAAAATACAAAAAAACACATTTTACAAAAAAAACTTTTCTTTTATAGCTCCGAGGACATATAATTTATTGTCAGAATTAGTCAAAAATAGTAGAAACATAAATATATTTTCTAAAAAAATTAGAGTATGGTTGATCAGACAAAATGATATTGAGATATGTTTAAGATAATAAATTAGTGTATGGTTAGTCTTGTCTGCTAAGTTATAATAATATTTAAATAGACACGTTAGAGCATTATAAAATAATTATTTATAATATAATATTTAATGTTACATGTTTAAAGCCTAATATTTTAATTGTAAATCATGAATAAATCCTTTTTATTTAATACAGCACAATAGTTATACTAAATTTAAACTTTGAAACGTAATAGTACATTATTTACTACATAAGCTACAATAACTCATTTTTATCATTTCATTCTTGCTCGTTTCTGCTATTTTTATTTTTTACCCTTTTTGTATATAGTATCCCCAACACAGGCTATTGGCCTTATTATTAGTTTAAAAAAAGAAAAACCTAAAAGGATGTAACCTACTTTTTTATATTTTATTACTCTAAGTACATACATAAATTAGAAATAAAGTAAGTAGGAAACATTTGTTTTGTATTTGTTATTTGCTGCTATTGTATATACGTTATTTCATAGTATTATTTATTATTAAGCACTGGCAACAATATTTATTGACGTGACAACGTCTTAAATTAGGTTGCGGCTCGGAGTCACTCATGAAAAAGTGTAACGCCCGGTAACGTTACGATGCCCGTCCAGTGGGTCCGCCGCACGGGATAAAGCAGATAACTGTGGGTCCGCCGCACGGGATAAAGCAGATAACTATGTTTATTCGTGAAAATGTGGAGTGCTTAGATTCGTCATTTACAACAACTACAACAATAAAGGTAAATAATTGTACACTGATATTTCATTATCGTAAACTATGATTGATTGATTAATTGTTAGATTGACACAAAAGTTGAGAAACTGAGTTTATAGGTTATGTCATACTATTGACAAATGTTGATAGTGTTAAGTAAATTATTAGTTTAAATCACTCTGCAATCAATCGTAATTCAGTCGATTGAGAAAAAACAGCGCGTATTGCTAGTCAAACATTTAAAATAACAAATTATAACATCTAACCTGTCATAACAGTGCGACCAAACAAACGAACTAAACCGACCAATCACCACGCGCGGAGTTAGAATTTAACTGTGTTTAGCAAGAATTTCAAATTCCAATTTTAGTATATGTTTTATTCAACTTTACCATTTACAATAACAAATTTTAATTATTTTCAAATTATGTACAATGTTTTAGTAAACAAAATATATTTCTATAGTTAAAATTTGTGCAATTCTTATTTTCATTCAATTCCTTGTTCCTATTGTGCAATTTAATAATATTCATATCAATAAATATTCTACCGAGAAAAAGACGTTGTCACGTAAAATCTTCGCCCGTAAAACCGACTTTACAGGCAACCATATTTTTTTTTTAGCATGGGTTTTTCTTGCTTGAAAATCTTATTGTAAATAAAATATTTTTATTTTTACTTTATTGAAGTGAAAAGAATAAAAAAATAAAAATGTCATAGAAACATTCTAAATATGACCCTTACAAAATACCGGAATAAATTTATCAAGTAACTTCAATAAATCAAAGAAAAATAGATTTTTGCGCAAATAATTACATGCTTGCTATTTATTAGTTAATGAAAAATGTTTATAGATTTTTCATCATTCGAATTTAGTTGTTTAAAATCACTTAATGTACAACATGGTTTTCAAATTTGTTGTAATTTTAGCACAATAAGAAAATAAGAAATATAGTTTGCTCTAAGGTAAGAAAATGTAATACTTTTATCAATAAATATGATTTTGTACGCGAACACAGGATGTAGAGTTCGTAGGCTATACTAAATAATTCAATAAAATAGAACGTGTAGACAACTTAAATAGTTTTAAAAAGAAGAACGCAACAGTAAACAACATATGATGCTGCTCGTAGACCGCACCGTGCCCGTCAAAATTCAAACTCCACATATCGGTGACGTTGCGGGCACGGTGCGGCCACGACGGTCTGGTGTCGGTGCGGACATGTGTGGAGTTGCAGGTTGTAAACTGCGCTGCAATTCTTTCACCGTATGACGGCCAACACACGGCCGACTGACGTATCGGGCGCGGTGCGGTTATGTGTGTCCCGGCCTTTAATCGCGGGCAGGCGTGCCACTTATAAGATCTTGAGGAGCCTGATTGGTTATTGTAAGTAATCCAGTTTATCAGAAGTAATCTGTGTAGAATATAGTCCAATAATAAAATAAATACTTGGGTGACTGACTGTGTGTTATAGCTGGAACGTGACGTGGACTACAGCAAGGCTCACGTTTGCGTACGTGATTGTCCAGTTACCTCTACGCTAACGCTTTCCTCAGTACAAGTAAACCAAAATATACTTTTGTGCTGAAACGTTTTAGAATAACATATTTATTATATGCATATACTTAATATGCAATGATTGTAATAGTTGATCAAATTCAATGCCATCAGCAAACATCAATATTCCCTGACTAGGGATCAGTCAATGAGCATTCTTTAATGAATATAGTGTTAAATAGTCATACCTTTTAACGTCATTCTCAAACTAAACATGTGTCAGTAGATGTTTGTCCCTGATGGTGTAACACTTTAGTAGCAGTCTCTTGCATTAATCACTATTTTATTAAATTATTCAATGATATAATTGTTTTTTCATTACAAATTAATATATGAATTTCTTCAACAAGGTTCGCATGTGTGTTTTTTTACCTTTTATTACCATTAAGAAAAATGAAAATGAATACCATTTACTATACAATCTAATATTTAGAACTGCTGTAGTACAAGAATGGCATATTCATATATTTTATACTTTTAGTTTCACTTCAAAATCCTGCAAATTTTGAGATCCAGTGTCCATATCAAATTATGTGGTAACTATTGATCTTAAAGTAATTCGGCAACACCTGCTAGTATATAATTTGCTACTATATTTCGTATACTCTTCAGATCGTCATAACATACCTATCCACCTATACCTATACCTATTTATACTATACCTATTTGTTAACAATGTATCTAAAACACGTAACAGGAGGTAAAAGGAACAAAAAGACTAAGGCTGTGATCCCACAAGACGTGCAGGTGGGTGAACACTGATAAAAGGTGGGGTTCCTGTCGATCATGTCTTTGTCATGTAAATCTGGCGTCATGTCGCATAGTCGTTTGCCACGTGGACCCGGCATTACCATAAAACCACAAGCTATTCCTAGATACTCTGTCCCGTAAGTACGGTATTAACTATAATCATATTTAACCGAGCACGATTACTCAATGCAAAATTGAATATTTGCTTGTAAGCGCGGAGAGTAATCTTGGTCTCAAATATATAATCAATAAATCAGTAAATCTTGACCTCAATAAAATCACTACTAGAGTACAAAAATCACCAATAGCAAGTAATCTATTCGGTCACGGAGTTTAATTCTTTATCCATATGTTTCATCCACAGTTTAAAGTTTATCGGTCAGTTAGTGTTCAAGATATCACGCGAATTAACAGACCGACAGAAATGAGTTTTTAAGCCCCACGAGCGATGGACTTCATTAACTCGTTAATGTTCAGACAATAATTAATAACAAAAAACTCAGTAAATAAAAGAAAAGTGCTAAGATAAATATTGGGATACAAATGCAAAGTGTCGAGAGCACAATATTTTGTGGCAGGAAAGGGGCATATATAGCACGTATCCTCATAACAGATTATTTCCTTCCTTTTTATTCATATTATTATTCTTGATTCAAAAAACTAAACTTTTTTATTACAACTGTACAATTTTAAAATATTGCACACAGTTTAAAAACTTTAAACTTTGGGTGTTTTATGAAAATACTGAATTGTTTAAAACAAAGGGTTTTAACTAGATAATCGTAAAGTCACGTTTTTACAAATATTTGCTCCACTTTTCATAACCGTAGAAAATGCAGTAGTCAAAATTCACCATCTAAAGTATAAATATTATGTTTATGTATAAACATTTAAAGAGGAACACGTTACTGTTACTTCTTTTAAACGTTTGAATAAATGAACATATGTTTCTAAAGGAGATATACAAATGAAGTATTTCTTAAGTTTTAAAACTTATTCTCGTTTAGATAGGATAAAAACAACCGCTTTATTTTGGAAAGTGATTTTGATGTTCTACAGGACAGTTTAAAGAGTTTTGCCTCCTTAAACCTGCATTAATTCTCAGCATTGTATCGGATATAAGTGAAACAAAATTTGTGGTTTAGGGAACTCATCTTTTCCATTACGCAGTCACAGAATCCATTACAAATAGGCAAACACTGAGGATAGTCTATCAAACTCGACTTCGGCTTCATTTCAGGCTTAATTACTTGTTCTTGATTGAGGTGGTCCTTAGAAGATAATTGCCAATCATGTTACATAAACCTCACCATAACCTCCCAGAAGAATGTTTAATACTATCATCCTAAATACTTCTGCAGAATACAAACGAGCATTAACATTAGTTAGTTGCTAATGCTAATCCTCCCAAATTAATAAAAATAATAATGTAATAAATTAATGGATTTAAAAACTTGTAATTTATTGGGATAGTTACTGTAGTTCACAACCTAAATATAATTATAACTTAAAGCAATATAATTACTTATTTTAAGCAATAGTAAAACCCATTAAAAGATTATTAATTCTGTATAGAAAAGAAAATTATATTAATAATTTTTTTTAACAATTCGCACTCCTAATTATCTTACCGTTACAATATCACTCATACATAGCAAAACACTTTTAACTATACTACAGCTACATGAGTTACTGCCAAATTGTAAAAATGTGATATAATTGTACTCAAATTCGTTTACAAATTTATTTATTCTGCGATTTTCTCTTTGTTATTATTGTCACCCACAATTCCAGTGTTCACTAACGAGTATTTATCCTAACATAGGATGTTAGGATAAATACATCAATTACTAGCAAATATAATATATTTTTGTTCTAATAAAATTGAGTAACATGCTGTTTCCTACATAGGAATTAAACTTTATGCCAAATGTCAAGTCTATTCTCAAGTATTGAGCTGACGGACAGACAGAATCATGATCAGCCAATAAGATACGATCAATCAAACGGCATGATCCTTCAACAGATAACTTTAGTTTTGCAGATGGACAAACTTGGCTGTGACACGGGAATATTTATGTAGCATTATGAAGCACGCTATAAAGTTCCATATCTTACCTAGAAATAAATAATCACAACTAGTGCATGTATACGAGAGCATGTTGTTGCTAACGGACACTGGGAATAACTGCAGGAGCTATGGTGGGCCATGAAGCTGTTACTTATACCTCACGTCCAATCAAGGAAGCATTATTATTTTCTTCGTCGTTTGTGTTGCTCGCAATCTCAAAAACCCTTAATAGTACAAATCTTTCTCGAATCATATGCACATAAATTCACTAAATGTGTACAGAAGATAAATTTAAAACTAAATGAAACGTTATAGTTCAATTTACACGAATAGAGGCGCATCAATATATGCCTTCAATATATGGAAATAATTTTCCGTTCCAATAAAGTGTCAAGATTTTTTTCATCTTACTTTGAATTGGTGTTGAATTTATTTTTCAATATATTAAGAAATCAATACCTACATTATTCAAGCCCGATAACGCAAAGGAGCTTCTGCGGAAGTCTCAATACATAATTCTCATTTCAACACTTCAACACTGTAAATATAAAACATCAAAACATGAATTTCACATGATTTTGCGTTGTGCTTGTATTTAATAGAAGTACATAGTTTGTTATAAGATTTATCTATTTCCCCTCACAGTCAGGAAGGATAATGCCTCTCCAAACTCCATTTCACACGCAATGTCAACGTTTGTCTAAGCCAAGGTGTGTTTATGACGTCACCAAGTCTGATTAACGACGTTATGTAGATGCCGTAAGCCTAACGTGAGTCTCATTGATATGTAAATTCCCTGTAAGATATTGCAGTCTCTTCAGCTTCCGGTTCTCGTCAAATTTCTTGTATTGAAGATAAAGTTTAATACTTGACTTAACCCTTGTTATTTCTTGTTGTGTTCGCGCACACACGTGCATATGTGTTACTGTACAGTATACTGTACTATGTTAAGAATAACATATTTACTTTAAATATCAAAATAAACACTAACTGAAAGCTGGCTATGCTAAAAACCTCACAGTTATTCCATTGTCCTATAGAAATATTTAATTATTCATAAACATACGTCAGTAAAATATGAGATCTTTTATCTGAATATATTCTTTGTATTTTTAACGATATTATTTTTGTGATAGCTGAATGCAATCAATATAGTTATTTAAACTTAATATGCAATTGGTTAATACAGAAATCTACTTAAAAAGAAGAGTTTTTGTAACAAATACTACTCGTTCCGGCAACCGTTTCTTTAAAAACGTACGTAATGGTTTCCTTAAAAGTGATTATATAACCAAACATGAGAACAAATAAACTGTTATTTATCTTGTGAAGTGTTGAGAAAACTACAACTGTTATTTGTACATTTCCGTCATAAATAATTATCCAAGCATTTCAGCTTTAACAGAAATGAATTGTAAACATTGGGAAGAAGTCACTAATATCCTGATCCTTTCTCCTACTTTTTATACTATTCTATACTGTTCCTATATTATGTTCTGATATTACTATATTAGTTATAAACCAAGGGAAGAACTGTATGGAACACATTAACAGACAAGTAGCGCTCTGTTATATAACATTAAAATAGCTACTAAGAGTGACTGGCGTTTCTCATATTCATGAGCGTAAAATTAAACATATATTTGAATTGAGAGATCTCCCATAATTATATGGGAAGTATAGAATAGTATAACAAGTAGGAGAAAGGATGAGGATATTAGTGACTTCTTCCCAATGTTTACAATTCATTTCTGTTAAAGCTGAAATGCTTGGATAATTATTATGAAGAAAAAATCTATACATAACAAAAAGTAATATTTGAGGAAAGTATTACTTTTAAGTTAAGTATATTTACATGTAAATTAAATAAAACTTAACAGAGAAAGCAATAACGTATCAAACTGTATCACATTTTGTGTTACTTTTTGTTATGTATGGATTTTTTCTTCATAATAATTATCCAAGCATTTCAGCTTTAACAGAAATGAATTGTAAACATTGGGAAGAAGTCACTAATATCCTCATCCTTTCTCCTACTTGTTATACTATTCTATACTGTTCCCATATTATGTTCTGGTATTACTCTATTAGTTATAAACCAAGGGAAGAACTGTATGGAACACATTAACAGACAAGTAGCGCTCTGTTATATAACATTAAAATTCCTACTAAGAGTGACTGGCGTTTCTCATATTCATGAGCGTAAAATTAAACATATATTTGAATTGAGAGATCTCCCATAATTATATGATCATAAAAGACCTTACAAGTGTTTTATGTTTGCATTGTTTTTATGGGGATAAAGTCAGGATGGCTGCAAGTAAAATTGGCTCAATCTTCATTATACATTTTATAGTATTATAATTTGTTCCTATATTATGTTCTGATATTACTGTATTAGTTATAAACAAAGGGAAGAACTGTACAGAACACATTAACAAACAAGTTGCGCTCTGTTATATAACATTAAAATTCCTACTAAGAGTGATTGGCGTTTCTCATATTCATGAGCGTAAAATTAAACATATATTTGAATTGAGAGATCTCCCATAATTATATGATCATAAAAGACCATACAAGTCTATTATGTTTGCATTGTTTTTATGAGGATAAAGTCAGGATGGCTGCAAGTAAAATTGGCTCAATCTTCATTATACATTTTATACTATTATAATTTGTTCCCATATTATGTTCTGATATTACTGTATTAGTTATAAACAAAGGGAAGAACTGTACGGAACACATTAACAAACAAGTTGCGCTCCGTTATATAACATTAAAATTCCTACTAAGAGTGACTGGCGTTTCATATATTAATGGGCGTAAAATTTAATATATCTTTGAATTGAGTGATCTCCCATAGCTATACGATCATGTTGCATTGTTTTTGTGGTTATAATGTCAGGATTAAGGTCAGGATTGGCTTAATTTAGTAAACCTTGGGATTATATAAATATTCCGTGTATGTTCAATATCGATATTGGATATTCCATGTGAACACCTTTTTATGTAATAAGATATAAATGTATTTAGTAAAATCTGTTCTTAAACAAATATTTAAAATTAATATTATAAGGAACGAATATATTATTTTTCTTTTGCAAAAAGTAACATAATAATTAAAAATACATTGGTAAATATAAAAGTATATTTTAAAACATGTCTTGCAGTTTTATAATCACATACTTCAAATAATTGGTTTTTCAAACCTAACCCCACCCCTTCTACACGACCTATCAATACTTTGACCCAATATCTGGTTGGTAATTGCAATCCAATATCCTGGTTGGTGAATACATCTTCCATATACGAGAGTGATTCACTTAAAACGTCCCAAACAGATTATTTATAAAGTATCTCTAAAAATTATATTATTCAAAATCTCACTCAAAGTATACACTTAAATATGGTAATTATCTAAATTATCAATATAAACGGTACAACAAACTGTTTATCAAAGTCTAAATATCTGGAAAAAGACAGCATGTGTATTATTTTAACACAAAATGTGATACAGTTTGATACGTTATTGCCTTCTCTGTTAAGTTTTATTTAATTTACATGTAAATATACTTAACTTAAAAGTAATACTTTCCTCAAATATTACTTTTTGTTATGTATAGATTTTTTCTTCTCACTTTCCAAAGAAACCAAAAGCCATGTCAAAGAATGAAACTTATTTCACATTTGAAAGAAGTATGATATATAATTCCGTGGGCTTCTACAATTAATCGTTTTAATTATCTAAAGACCAAATTTACGAAAATACTTATATCATTATTGTAATCAGAAACGAGTAAGAAAATTCGGAAATATTTAGAATTTCTTATGGTTTCTATTATATCCATTTTTCTACTGCATTAATTTCTGTAAAAGTAAAAAGGGAATACGCAGAAAAGTACTTTTATTATTTTCCGAGTAATTTACTTAGCAATTGCAATAAAACCATTCTTTTTTCACCTTTATTCTTAAAAAATTTTGACTTCTAACAAAACTCATTTAAAAAAGGAAAAAATCTGGCCTGGCAATCAAATATCTGCATTGTATGCTCTTAAGAGTATTCGAAGAAATAATTTATCAATCTGCACTCATTAAAAAAAAAAGATGGAAGGAGCAAGATGTAATGAGCAAGGTTAATATACACACGATATAGCCTCTACAATTTTGAAACCATTTAAATTTGCCGTAAAGATTACAATCGATAAACATTTTACACTTAAGGACTTTATAGTAGTGATAAGATTTAGAATAATCATAATTCCTTACTTTATCCTATTACCATTTTAATTTGGTAATTTTAAATCAACGATCTCGAACTGGTAACTTGGGGGTACACAACATAAATTCTACTGCAAAACATATTACTACTCATTTCAAGAGGTCTCAGATTGTTAGTATAAATAAGTTACAGCTAGTTTCTGTCTGTATTAAGAATAATTCATGCTCAAAAATCTTTCTCATGGTAAATAGATAGTGAGAAATTTGGGAGGAATAAAAAATGTTCCATCTATCACAATTCTTTGTTTAGACGATTAAAGGTTTGAAGGGATACAGGATACAGGATACTGGAAATTTGCCATCGTAATATGTCACAAAAGGTATAAGGTATAACACAACATTTTGAGGATTGGAATATATCCTCTTTGTCAGGTGGGTGGTTATTAATACATACAAACAGAAAGAAGAGAAAGCATAAAAGAAAGGAGAGACAAGGGTTCAAATATACCCGAAAGCTGCTTGGAGTCCAGTCCAGGCGTTATCACTGCACACGTTGCAAGTCCCTAATCTCAATCCAATCCAGTGTAATCTCAATCCAATCCTCGAAACGTTGAGTTATACCTTTTGTAACATATTATGGGAGTATTATATTTGTAACCTTCCCATCTTGAAGGAAATGCCCGAAATCCTGCTATCCTATCAAAATTCACTGAAGCAAATGTTTATATATGGGCAAAATTAAATAGACTATGAAACTATCAGCAAAATAAATACTACTAAATTATAAGGTTAAATGTACGTCAATGTACGCCCGATCTATACAATTTCAAATATTCTATAAATGTGCTCTAGAGGTAAGAATCAATAGATATTCTTTATTACCCCTTTCGGGGGTTTGGTAATACGATAAGAACTACTACAATACATAATCCCCTCCTCGTGTATTTTCATTGGCTTATTTATACCAACCAACTAACTAGTATGAAAAATGAAAAACACATGAAATTTCTCAAACGTGATGAAACTAAATATAGACAGTTAAAGGTAATCCTTATAATATTATAAATGCGAAAGTGCCTTTGTATGTTTGTTTTGTTTTCATGCGTAAACTATTCAACCGATTGTACTCAAATTATATATGGACAATCTTACGGTCCCTGAGATGAATATATGCCTATGTTTATTTCTAAAACCACCAAGGGCTACGCCCCACTGGTCTTTAAACTAGTGAAAATCCCATCTTGATCTCTAAAGTTGTTAAATATTAACCGAAGAGCCTGTCCAATTGTAATCAATTGTTATGTGTAAACAATGGTTTATGACTACAGAAATATTTGTTTAAATAATTTAACCACTGTTTAAACTTTATTTACATGTATATAGTAAACATAACAAAAGTAACCTCATATCTTATTTCAGCATCGTGAAAAAGCAAACCATTAGATTTATTATAGATTTTATATAATGAACTAAATTGTGAATGTCAGGCATTGAATTTGGTTTCCTAATAAATTGTGGGATGGTATAATTTAAAGTAGTTGAAGGAACAAAAAACGGAAGGGCTGGAAATTATCATGAATATCATACAATTCGCTCCGTGACTACAATTCTAGGAAACAAGCGAGCGTAGTGACTCCGTGATTATAGCGAATGGAATCACAACGCAGAAACAAAATGCAGACATTTTTATGACAGGAAATCGTCAAAGGTATGTCACATCCATTTTTCACTGATGGGGTTTATGATACTGCGTATGTATATAAATACTTATATAAGAATTAATCACAATATTGTTTTACTTTTGACCCTCTTAACCATGACCATTCAAAAATGGGTACCTGATGCATGGTATATAGCCAATTCCATTTTTAAAATACCATAGGATTCTGTCGCATTACATCACAAGTGCTTTCATTAAGAAAGCTTTGAACTTTGACTTTAGAGTTCGTCTAAATTGGTCTAAGATAGTTAAAGTGTGGGAGTATGTACTAGTTAATGAATAAGTTACACTAATATAGTGCTAGAAAATATTGTAGTTATAATATTATAGGGGCCGGGAGCCAATTTGCTAAAGATACTGATGAGTTTAGAGACTGCGATAAAAAGACTGAAAGTTGCCGTTTTCAGCTTTGTACCTGGTTTATTGACGATGGTTTAACATTGATTTACGTGTTTCACGGTTGGATTGAAGTGTGTTAAGCTAGGAAAATTATGATCTGAGAAAAAACTGCTGCTCCATATTTTAACTCTTGATAAGCTCTCATTTCATTCTCCATCATAACTACTGCCGATCGATTTCTTTCTTACCCGACAAAACTTCGAGAAAAAAAACCAAATTGTGTGTTTATGAAATGTAAATTAGCTCTCAGTTCCAGAAAAATAGAAATATTCACCACCTTGTAAAAATTACAGAGATTACAATTTTAACCCTAATTTTCAAACAGCAACCAAAACACAGCTATGAAAAGTGTTTTACAATGAAAGGTCAAGCGAGAAGAAATTATTTACAGGTCATTTGCCATTACACTATGGAAAGTCGGGGGAGTTAAAAGAGAAGCTCTTAGAGCTAAAATCAAGACAGTGAGCTTAAAAGAAGATTGGAGGCTTTACTGAAACCTATATTTGGAAAAATGTCCTTTTCATCCTGAATATGAAGGAAATCAACGAAAGTGTTTTTTATTGACGCGCTACGCCGGATCAAACAGAATCCTGAATTACATACTAGTTATCAAATTTTAAAAACATTTGGTTTAAAATACTACAAAAATAATTATCCACTATGTTAAACATATGTATTTATATGTAATTTTTTTATATGTATTAAAATATAAATATTTGAATTTAACATACTGACACTTAAACTTTATGCGATGTGCTAGTTTTTAACATAATTTCTATCTCACTTCACTAGATGTGAGTAATGTTTAAACGTACCTTAAGGAAAGAATTAAGAGTCGTAATTAATAGTTTTTTTAATATGACCAGCAGAGAATTAAACTTACAAAGAAGTAAAAATCTAGACATTGTTTCTACAGCTGTGAAAGAATAAAGTTATTCAGGAACGGTCAAACACGAGGCGTATTTATTCACAAGTAATATAAAGAAGAGAACCGTGGACAAGACTGAATAGAGTTGGGATTATCGAAAATGGAATCTCATCTCTGACACTTTAATGGCCACTGAGAAAAAGTACTCTTTCATGTTATACCTAGATTATATCATGCCATTAGCATTTCTCGTTCACAAACATGGTTACAACTTCATTCAGTGCTTTACGAGAGATTAAAAGTTTTACCTATTACATCAACATAATCTTTTTAAACATTATACTTTACTTAATTTATAGACTAAATCATAAATCTAAAATGAAATTTTGTACTCACAAATTAATTTAACCAGTTCAGTTGGAAATGGATTTCCAGAATTGAATATTATTTATTACATTACATTGGTTCATACATAGATTCTTTTTTTAGTAATTTCAAATTCTTCTTCAATGATTTCTGCATCACACCCTAACTTAATTATTAAAATTAAGCTTAAAATCTTATTTGCAGTTACTATTATTATCGTTTGCTTGCAGAGAATCAATTAGTGTACAAGTATTTTTAGTATATTTAGGTTATCGGCATGTAATAATAAGTTTGTAGCTTTATAATTTTCTTTTTTATTTAAAGGAGAGACCGATCCCCTTTAAGCCTTATTCTGTCCGTCCTCATGGGCCACTGGCCTGTGCGAGGATCTTATCAAACAGAATAAGGGGGAGAGTCGATACAGTACAAGGTTGATGGTACTGATAAAAAGTGCAACGGTCACAGACAGTATTTGAACCTGCGCTATTTCTAACTCAGCCCCAAAGTCCAACGACTTAGACCGCTCGGCCATCAGCACTTCCGATATGGCCCGAATATGGGCTTGAGTGTGATCACGTGATGTTATATTACCTTTAATTGAATAATTAAATTGATTTTTGCCTAGTCTGGGAAGTAATATTACTATTTCAAATTTGTACTTGTATTTATACTTGTACTTGTATTATTAGAATATTTGGCTTGTGATTAAATTGAACATTGAAGATTTTGTATTTAAGATGCGAGAAGTCTTTGACTCAATCCATAACGTTTAACTCAAACCAAATCAATCCATACACATGTCTTACGGTTATCAAACGCAACAAATGGCAAAGTTATTCACGATAAATGAAATGCGGGTTTGTGTGACTCTTAAGTTTGTGTTACAGAATAATAAAAGACAGTTTTATTTAAATGTCAGACAATTATTACAACCACCACCGAAAGGCAATCAACATTTATTTATATTGCTAATTGACAAAGACTAAAGCTTGTTTTGTGTTTCTCCACTAATGTGTGAGTTTAATTCTCCATGATTCCCGTTTAACGTTTCAATTTAAATCATCGCATTACATTTAGTAACTTTTCTCTTTCCAGTTTGTTATTGGGTTGCTAAAAAATTAATTGTCTTTATTATTTTTACTAACTTGTAAATATAGGATTTTAGTTTAATTAATTAAACACACAAAAATTTGTTCATTTTAATTTATTGTGCACTTAAACACCTTATAATTAGGTAAGTTATGTTTTATAATTAATTAATGTAAATGATAAATAAAACTATTATTTAAATAATTTCCCATTGGAATTGCACGGAAAACTCATTTATCATTTGGCAGATGAAAACATTTATTAGAAATGGATGAAATTTGTCCAAAAACTAAAATAATTCGTCCTTTCATACAAAACTCAGCAGATGGAAAAGATCCTCTGTATGAAGACAATTTTAAAAAATACAAAAGTATGTAATGACACCACAAATGGTATTGTAGACACTACCACATACATTATCAAGGATGAAGTTATGGGTTATTAAACTGGTTATGTGTGCTTCAAACTATAAAGTCAATACCCTGAACTGGGTGTATAAACAATTATATCGACCCTTCTCAAAGAGTATTCATGGATTGAAACTATGTTCAAAGAGGAGCTTAAATTATCAAGTACAAACTTTTGAAAATGTGCTAAAAGTTACGAAGAACATTTCGTAAAATGTCATGGGGGGTTTATTATCTATGTCATAAAATTTGTCTTTTTCAAAAGATTAAACTTCTTAAGAACAGTTTGTTTCACTAAACATTTTTGTTGATTGAGCGCGAATTCGTTTTAGTGCGAACATATATTCTTATGTTCCATATAAAAAAATAAGTGGTATAAAACTTAATTAATTTTAAAACTTAAATTGATCCTTAACTTAAATTTTCAATTTAATTTGTACATTAAATTTACCACACACAGGTACCTTCTAGATTTTATTCTTTATAAGATGCAAAACGATTAATATCTATTCATAATTAAAATTATTGACAATTAATCCACTGTGTGTTTAAATCTTTCAATTATTGTTCTTATCTTTATATTCTTTAATATAAACAGGATACTAAGAACCTATTAAGTAATTATTAAATGTATAAAACTGTCTAATTGAAAAAAATTGGGTTTAAAGTAAATTTTATCAAATTATTATTCAAATTATTGTGCAGGGTATAATACAGGTCCAATTCGTAGTAGGTACTGAATATTAAAATATTATTAATCTTTAAAAGTCATAGTTTTAATAACTTACAGAATTTCAACAGAATGTCAGATTACAACATTCTTTGATTTCAGAGGTCGTTTATCGGTCGTTAAAACGCATGGTTCAAGGATAGAGTAACGAGTATTTAAATTTGAATGGATTCACTTTAGGCTAATAAAAACATTCTATTTATATTACTACACAAATTATAATTTACTCGTACATCAGTTATATTATCACTCATATTGCAAAAACACACAAACAACATTTTCTTTAAAGATATATTGAATAGGAAATATGTTTAGTTCTTTATATATGGGAAATGTCGGATCACGTTTCTTCTGCATAATTCGTATGAATGTGTTCTGAGCTTTCTTTTACTGGCAATCAATGTTTTAGAGGTACCTCCCTACACACAATTTCATATTGAATTCTCAAGTGGATTAAATAAAACACCACGTCCTGAATAATTGGTCATCTCAAAATTGTCCTATATAATTTAATAATAACACTTTTGAATATTTAGTTATGCCTGATTTTGTAATACAGATTTTTCCGTGATAAAGATTCGTGCAGGTATACTAAATACTTGAATTTCCCCAACTTCTATATTATTTATGATATTTGACTATAAATAAAATCGAAACTATAGTTCTCAAAATTAATAAAATTGTCTCGGAATTGTTCAAAACCATCTTATATTTGTTGCACCAATGTATCTAACTTTGGAGGTTATTTTCCATCTTCTCGAATAGAGTTTATTTACACCTTTCAGAATCCAGAAAAGCAATGTAGTTCGAAAACGCAAATATATCTCCTTCATAATTACTATTTAGTAAGTCATTAATACAAATAATAAACAAATTAGCGGACAAAACCGATCCTTGAGGCACGCCCACCTCTGACAGACATTTACGTCTCTCACTTTTTGTACTCGACCAGACATATAATTTTAAATCAGCTCAAAGCATTTTGTCTTTTTTAAATTGACTTTAAATTTCCATGCAACCTAACCTAAGCCTGTTAGGCGACACTTGGTATGGCGTATTCTTAACTTGTTTAATACAAACGGCTGAGAGAAGCGGCTCCAGCGGACCTTATGTGGTGTCACTTGGGATGTTGAAGTAGGGGATAGATACACATAAACACACCCATATGTGTATTTCCACCATGGTGCAGCCTTATGATGCAAAGCTTCAATAGCTGCTTGGAGGAAATAGAGGGAGCAGTGATCTTTCCATTATGTCGATTGGAATATTTGACGATGCAGTCGTAAAAATTAATGAGGGTAAGTGGAATTCGAAAAAAGACCACAAAATATATGTTATTTGTGACTTTACATACGAAAGATTGCGATATTTTCTCAAACTGTATGAAAGTGTGTTTAAACTGAATAAAATCTATTTTAAGCCAGAAAATGTTTGTCAAAGCTTGCCAAACAACTTCCAAGAGTATTATTATCACGTTTATTTACGTTAAAAGAAGCAGGCACCATTTTTATAGACGACAGTGTTTAAAATATCTGTATTTTTTAGTTAAGGAAACTTAATTTAAAATAAATGCATTTTATACGTTTATTTATTACCTTGAAAGTACTTAAAAATGTTTGTGTCAAATATTCGTGAAGTCGGCGCCTCTAAAAGACGGTGTTTAATGTTTTTTATTAGGTCTTTATTCGCATTAACAATATTTCCAGTAGCCTTCCACTTGATTTAAAATTGTAACTAAATGTATATAACTATTTAATACTTGGACTTCATTAAACTTTTGTTAACAGTTTAATTGTATTTAGATAAATGAGCTAATCTATTAAAACTCTTGTATCTGTTAAGTATTGTTTTATAATACTCTGGACACACAATCAGCAATAAATATAATTGAAATAAACGCTTCGATTCTTTTACCATATGTTCAATTTTACACTACAGTACTACAGTACTGTACTACTGTACTGTACTGTGATTAGAGTACAGTACTCTACTACAGTAATACTAAAAATTAGGAAGTGCTTTTGTTACTTTATAACACAATTTAAAAAGAGATTTTTAAATTGACTCTAGTGAGTCAATTAAGTCTTTAAATCAATACGGCTGAGAAAAAATCGGAAATTAAAATGATCAATTAAGAAAAATCAAACAATTATGATACTCAAGGAATAAATAAATATATTCTGTGTCTGTATTCATTCAATTTCAAGATTTTAATGATTGCAGTTCAAAAGCAAATTGAAGTGTCGCACAGCAATTATAACGAAGTAGATTCCCAATTTGCAGCATGTCTGTAATGCAATCCATTTATGAAATTGAGCTTACAAACTTGTCCAGATGACGAAGAGAAATAATTAGGCGAACTTAATTTCAACATCCTGCTCATACTATTATAATTTAGTCTGAATGAGGGAGATACATAGATTTGTATATCAACAGACATTATTTTACAGGGAACCGCTGCCACCCTACATCTGTCAGATCAAAAAGTATACGTACCAGAGTTTAAATATAACCATTATATAAGTAGTAAGAGAGCTATTA